>NW_008594020.1:0-8546 GCF_000691845.1 Merops nubicus | reverse complement strand
CTTTCCCTCTGATTTGTGCTGAAACGTTGCCAGGCTTTAACTTTACAAGGTTTATTTTTTATTGATTTTCAACAATAAACAGTGGGAGTATCTACAATAAAAGATTTACAGCGCATCACGAGGAAATACAACTCCCTCCCAAACATTAGATTCAGCTATTCCCAGATGCTACTGAAAGAGCAAATAAAAGCCCAGCCTAAGTCCAGTGATGGAGAACTTCCTCTCTCCAGTGACAGATGCAGATGACTGTTATGTCTTCAGAAAACAATAAAAGGGAAGGGAGTGACTCTGCTTCTTTGACCGTATCTTCAACAGCCCAGTTAAATCTGTCAACTCAATGTAATCCACATAAATAAAGAAATTTGGGAACCAAGGGAACTGCTAGTGTGTCTGAAGATTCCTGTTCTTTGAAGCTGCCTCTCCTGCTGCAGTCAGGCCCTAATTAGTCACAGAAGGCCTTGTTGTGACTGGAAAATGGATGGACCAGTAATGATTTGAATAGTCTGGAACTGGCTGGAGACATGCCTGGAGCCCTGAGTGTTCTCAAATGGGTAGGTGGGATGTAAATCACTACTCATCGTATAAAATACAAATAAATCTGACTTCTATTTAAAAAAAAATAAAGGGGACTTACAGTTTTCTAGATCATCATGTAGTTTCTGCTGAAATAACCCCCTGAAGTGTGATCCAATGTGTAAATTCTTCCAAGAATCCTTCCTCCACTTCTCTGTTTCCATTCTAACGTAACAGTTCAATAATTGGTGGCTTCTTTCTGTTTGGAAGGATGATGAATGTAGTGCTAAAGGTTGGAAATAGTAATGTGTACAAGTCTGCTGCAGGGAATGAATTGAGGACTTTGCTTTCTAAGCAAGTTTGTGCTGCACCAGCCAGCTGACTGCTTGCTGAAACTGTGAGGAACGAAACGTTGCAACATTCTCATCCTGGAAAAAAAGGCAACAGATTGGAAACATCAAGTCTGGGGTTTTACTGGGGCTTTGGAGTCAGACCTCAGTTCTCTTTGAATTTCAAAGGCCATTTTCACTGAGTGCCTTCTGAAAAGACTGGCCTATGGGTTTTGTCTTTGTCCCCCAGTGATAACTAAACTGGGTAATGAAATAATTGCTGACTTTATTTACAATGCTGTATTCAACAATAAGCAGAAGTCATGCTGATCTTCAGTCCTTTAATCTTGGCATCTTTCTACTACATCTTCAGGTCACTCCCTGGTCTGGCCACTGGTGGAGTAGAGGAAAAGGCCACGTGATTAAGGGCAAGCAGAGATCCACAGGAGAAGGCAAACTCAGTTCATACAGAGAGGGAAATAAAATTTGGCTGGAAAGAGTCACTGTGTTTGTGAGACCAGAGACACAACTTAGTGCATTGAAGGATGGACAGTTAGCAGAGCTGCCAGAAATCTCACCACCACCAGGCAAGGGAAAGGTGGACACGGACACTGCTGTGACAGCTGATGACACTGCAACAAGCCTCCCTCAAAGGCTGAAGCTGAAGGTCTGGATGGCACCCTGAGGGCTCTTGGTGTTTAAGAAATGTTCATAAGAATATAGAGATGCTGAAAAATGCAGGAAGTTCCTATCTCTATAAAGTACTTGTGTGGACCACGCCTGAGCACAGGGCTTTACAGAAGAACCATGCAGTGCCCTTCTGGTTCTGACTGAACACAGGCATGTTTTCTGTGGAACCAGCCCTATGGGATGCTGGAAACTTACAGAAAACAATCTCTCATTACCAGCAGGGCAGAGAATGGTTGGATCAATACTGGAGGCTAGACATCTATGGAGGCTTGTGATAATTCTGAGCCTGATTTGACAGGTTGGATTGCTGTGGTGGGTTGACCTTGGCTAGATGCCAGGTGCCCACCAAATCACTTTATCATTCCCCTTCTCAGCAGGAGGAGGGCAGGGGGTGAAAATAAGATGTAAAAAAAAAAATCTTATGGGTCAAGATAAAGGCAGTTTAATAAATCAAAAGCAAAGGCCGTGCACAGAAGCAAAGGAAAACAAAAGATTGATTCTCTACTTTCCATCAGCAGGCAATGGCCAGCAGCTTCCTGGGAACTTCCCTGGTACACGTAGCAGTCACTCTGGAAAACAAATATCATAATAACCAATTCCCCCTCCCCTCTTCTCTCAGCTTTTGCTGTTCAGCAGATGTCATATGGGATGGGATGGCCCCTTGCTCAGTTCCAGTCAGTTGTCCTGGCTGTGTCCCCTCCCAAGACCTTGCCCCCCCAGCCTGCTGGTGAGGGGGGAGTGTTGGAGAGGCAGCCTTGGTGCTGTGCCAGCACTGCTGAGCAGCAGCCAAGACACTGGTGTCCTATCAACACCTTCCTAGCTACCACTGCAGAGCACAGTGCTGCTGTGGGGAGAATCCACTCCACCTCAGCCAGATCCAATACCTGATGGCAGCTGTAGAGTCCAAAGGCAATTCAACCATGCCAAAATTCATTTTGCTGTCATTGTTACTGATAACTTCTGCTCGAGCATCGTGGCTGCTGAGGGATCCAAGAACTGCAGACAACACACCATGAAATACTCAAGGTACTCCCAACTCAGCACCATCAGCCAGCCTGGTGTTCCCAGGACTGACCCATGCTTAACTTCAGAAGAATTTATGTAGGAGAAAACCAGGATCTGTTTTGCAAATGTTCTGCTCCTTGTCACCCTCTCATCAAGGTCTAGCCCAGGGTAGGAGACTTGCTGACAGCCTAGGGCCACAAGTGGGAACAGCAGAAGAGTTCTGGTCTTTCTCAGTGTTTCTGCTCAGACAAGCTAGACCCAGAAGCCAGGTGCCTGTATCACTTGTGACATCTTGAGGCAAGATGTTTCACTTGCTCAGCCTTCTTACAAGAGCCATGTGATGCTCATCAAGCCAAGGAAAATGCATCTTCTGTGGATAGTCCTTAAGGACACCTCTGTGTTACAGGGCACGTGGTCTGAATGCCAGGGAGGCCATGCTCATTCCTGGAGGAACTCCTCATCTAGGCTGAAGCAGCTTCTCCAACAAAAAAGTAACAGAAATGCTAGTTTCTAAAACCAAACCCAAAGCACACAGACGTGGAGAAGAATTCCAAGTATTCTTAAAGCTATTAGAACCCAGGAGGGTTTTTTGGGGGGTTTGTCTATGTAGTACTAAGAGGAGGATGGAAGAAATTGGCAAAGAAGCCCAGTATAAATTATTTGGGTTTAATGTATGGGGTAACAGAGAAATTCCTATCCCAAGGACATGCTTTATGGGGAACCAGAGTACTTTCACCAGGCCTAGACGTCTCAAAGGAAGAGCCTGTTGGCAGCCTGAGAAATTCAAACACTATAAATCACCAGGACCAGGTGCTATTTTTACAAGAACTCTGAAATAAATGTGAAAAAATAGAAATACATTTAAGAATTTGTCAATTGCCATTAAAAATAGCCACTGCTCACAGCTAAAGAGAAAAAGGTGCCATTTTAGAGGAAACCAAGATACTTTCAGAATATAAGGTAGTGACTTCCTCAGGCTACTTATTTTATGCTTGAGTAAAATAAAAGAATGGGATCACAGTATCACAGCTCTGCAAGTAACCTGTATGTTCTAAGCTACCAGAATTGCTTGAACAAAAGAATTGTAGGTATTCCAGGAACCATGAGGAAGTCCTAAAGTTTAATTTGAATTTGGAAATGGAGTAGGTGATCACTCCTCAGAAGAAAAATGTAATTTTTGTGATGAGGGTAAGTTATCTGAAACTTCTTCTCCACCTAGAACAGTCTCTTATCACTGCCACTCATTTGTGAGGGAGATTGTGAACCTTCCTGTCAAAAAAAACCCAACAAACAAACCCAAACAACTCATAAAGCCTCTTCAAACCTAGAAAGAGTTTGAGGGTAGACTGAAGGAGTGAAGAGGTGAGTCCTCTTGCTGGTTGAACAGCCACAAAGTTCTTTAATGCTGCTAGTTGCTCCCTGCTTTCCCTCTTCAGCAGTGTAGAGAAAGTAGGAGCATAAAGCTGTTTAAAGCTACCTTTACTGGTGCTCTCCCTAGCAATAAACCCCAGAATTTTGGCACAATAGACGTCTGGGAGGCAATTCACAAATATTCAGTTATCTTGGTGTTCATCTACTGGAAACAGAAGGTATTGCTTTAGTGAGCTTTAATGGGTACTTACATTTATTGTATGCTCATTTTACTGTTACTTCAGGAAACATCTCAGGAACAGAATATGGAACTTGCAAGGAACTGCACTGTTAGTCCAATAAAAGCAAATTCCACTACCCTTTGAAATCCTACCTGCAGCTTGCTTTCATCTGCTAAGGGCAGTAGTTCCCACTGCCAACAACCTCTGAACAAAATGGTTTTGTGATTTCCATTCTTTTTTTGCACATATCCTTGATTTAACAAGAAAGATGGGGAACATCTGCAGGCAGCTGCCACTGGGCACTCTTTCAGGAGCAGGAGATGTGAACTTGAACCCCCTCAGGCTCCTGAAACCCATGTTTGCTGTTTCATGGAAGAGTCCCCTCACTTCAAGATTGCTTCAGCCAGTTTCTTAAACTCTTCTGATGGATTTTAGCATGGATTTTTCCTGATGACTATTTTTAAGCAGCTCTTTGGTCTGTCCCAGTCTTTCCCATTCCCCCTCTTCAATCACAGCGTGTATCCTCACCCTCTGTTTTTGCCTGTTCTAAAATATCTGATTACAATCAATTTGCTTTACATGTACCAATGGGGAAAAAGGAGGAGTCCTTAAGCACTTTGGCTTTCTCAGCATCATGCTAGTCTCCACTTCTCTGTTGCAGTAGAATAATTCCCTCAGCAGTTTCTCTGCTGCTGTCACAGCTATGGATTTTTAGCCACAAATCAAGACAAGGTTTTATAACCTAGGCCATACCTGATGCAGAAAGAGACCAGCTCTGGAGGGTTTATCTCAGAGCAGGAGATCCCGTGCCTCTGAGTCTGAGTTCTTCCTGGAAACTCTCCTTGGGTCACCCTTTTCCACCCCAAACAGTGCCTTTTAAGCATGAGTACATCATTAGATTCCAGACAATAGCTGCTCACACACATTCATACAGTACCTCCAGCATTCCAGCACCACATGGATACAGCAAACATTACAAGGCAGATTTTAGGTTCCCTTTGCAAACACTTTTTTTTTTGTGCCCAAATACCCAATGTGTTCTTCAATTTTCTAATATTTTTTAGACACTTATTTTGAAGAACAAGGTTTTTGGTTTCTTAACACACAGGAAAACACAGACCAGCAAGTAACCAGCTAGTTTCATTGGTAGCAGCTTAAGCCACATAGAAAAGAACAAACTAAAGCAAAGGAAACATGACTGCCCCCCTCATCCCCACCCCTCTTGGGCAGAGCTGTGCCCTGCTACACAGCAGAAGCTCTCACAGATATGCCTGCAAGAGTCCCAGTCACTGAATAAGGCTGGAGTCTGTGCCTGGTTAGTTCACTGCTAGCTTGCAAACTATGTTTTAAAAGTCCATTACCTGCATCTTTGACAGAAGTTTATGTAAATCCTTTGCATTAGCCAGGCTGTAAATGTGATATTAAAGTATGCTGGTCTGAAGTTTCAATCACAAGGACAAGGTCCTGTTCTACATGTTCACTTCAGCTCCTTAATTAAAATTAAGACACTAAGAAGCTGAGCACATATAGTCTATTTAACCAAGCTTTGGCATTTATTGTCTACAGAGGAGAGAGAAAACTTGATTCAAAGTAGTTTTCACAAGTGCACACAATTTTCCCCATTTTCTCTATTGATGGAAGGAAAAACAGTTTGAGTGCAATGAATTGTTGAAGTGGAGCACAGTTCATCTCTGAACCTCCACAACAATACAGCCAACAGGGGGCTGTCTGGCTACACCATGTTACACAGCCTGCTCTGAAATCCTGACTACAGCCTACAGGCTGTCCTACAGCTCTTTGAACAGATTTCATACCTCCAAAACAGGAGAGATCCTTTTTGTTTGTCTGATACTGATAGAAATGTCTTCTTTTCGTGCCTGAATTGTCACTACACGTGGATAATACAGTTTAAATATTTATTGATATGTCTGAAAGTAACAGATACTGCTTGTTGGAAGAGAGGGAGCATCACAGAGTGTCTTGATGACAGGAAAGGTGTGTCACAGCTGTCTTCTTGTGCTAAGAAGCTACTTCTGTATCAGCATCTTAGTGCTAGTTTTGTACAGACCAAGATTCTACAGAAGAGGCAGACCAAGATGTTGTTGACCCCTTTGATCCTGATGTAAAGACCAGATAGGCAAAAATCTGTCTGTAGGAATACCAAAAGAAAGGCAGAATAAGGCCCTGAATATTCCTTTACATTGGTTGAGGCAATGGAAGAGAACACTGGGCTGCCCTCCTTGAGTGCAGAGGGATCTTGCCCGTGGTGCCAGCACTGCTGCTCACACAGTGAGCACATTCAGCTGGCTGAGCTTCCCAAAAACTAACCCCAAGTCATCCAGTGAAACCACCATGGAAATATCAGAGCCAGGCTAATATTGAAGGAAACAGGAAGACTCTTGTCAGTCCCAAAGTTGTCTGGCTTGAGAACCACAGGACTGCAGAATCATAGTCATAGATTATTGTTGACTATTCTAGCTGGTCCAATAATATAATCCCTGAAGCTTTTCCTTTGCCTTTATTTCAGTAAAATATTAAAAATGTATACAACTGAGACTTTATATTCTATAATTTATGCCTTATATAGTTCAAATTTTATAATGCTTAAGGTTTTTTTTTTTTTTGAGTGTTTTATGAGAGATTCCAAAATGTTTCACTTTTAAAACCACTTAAAAGTGTAAAAGCTGCTGACAGAAGGTTCCTTTATAGGTAATAAAGCCACATGCTTGCCCTGCAAAAACCATAGGGAAATGTGAAACTTTCTGTTCATGGCTGTCTCCTATGACTATAAACAGCAGAAGAAAACATTACGGATCCATTATTCCCATCTCTCAACAGAAGCTAAGTAATTCTGCCTCTAGCTACTCAGCACTGTATACTTAAGATTAAAGATTCCAAGTGGATAAATTGTGCTATAATTAGTTAAATTTCAGAACTTTCCAACACAGGGTTCAAATTTTACATTGAGATGGAAGAAATATTAGAGAAGTTCAATTTGATTTATTAACACAGAACTCTTATAATTGAATCAGATTTGGAAAAAAATACTGAGTCCTTGCACCTGAGAGCCACTAAACAACTTCCAACAGAAATAAACTGATTAGAGTGAAGAATAATACCCCAGTGACATTAGGACCCCTGTCAATCTTCACAGAAAGATGAATGGGACTCTTGCCATTGCATTTTCTGCATCTTTTTTTTAAATTTCTGTTTAAATACTTTCTTCTGATACACACAACTGCCACCTTGGAAAGGAGATTCACCTATGTCTCAGAAATAAGTTTTCCTTCACATACATTTTAAACTTTTTGTTTTGTTTAAATGAAAAATTGAAGCTACTAATTTGAAGCAGAGCAACAAGTAGCATCACAGAAAGATGAATGGGACTCTTGCCATTGCATTTTCTGCATCTTTTTTTTAAATTTCTGTTTAAATACTTTCTTCTGATACACACAACTGCCACCTTGGAAAGGAGATTCACCTATGTCTCAGAAATAAGTTTTCCTTCACATACATTTTAAACTTTTTGTTTTGTTTGTTTTAAATGAAGAATTGTTGCTCTGCTTCAAGTTAGTAGCTTCAAGTAGCAGCTCACCACTTCAGATGTATTTCTATCAATCATCTCTTGTGAATTCTAAGACAGGAGGTGGTTATGAAGAACATAAAGGGAGTCTAAACATTTCAAATTTCAAATATAACTGCTAGTATTGCTGATTAGGAGAGACTTTCCCCAATACTTAAGGTACCATGATTAAGGGAAAAGCTGAAAACACTTTCAGATCTCTCTATCTGAATATCAAGTACTGCACATAAGAAATTGTCATGATTTAACTAGTCCATTCTTTCTGCAGCATTGATCTTTAATATGGTGATGTTCAAACATTACCTTCAATGTATAAAAGTTTTTGTAGAATACTGAAGGTGTTGCTTATGAAAGTACATCCCAAAAATGGGACAAAGTGTTTAATTATAACAGCTATACCTGCAAAATGGATCTGTGACAAGATAGGACATGAATCGAAGTATTTTGGAGTTCACAGGACTGGACAAAGAGACCATGAATAAACAACATGGAAACTTGGATTCTCAACTTCAGCTGGTAACAAGGAAAACTGCTTGCAGATCTGGTCTCTAAAGGATGCACAATACTCACCTCCTCTGAGATCAGACTTAATAAATGTGAAAAAAAATCCCATGCTACTAAACAAAAGTGTGTTTGTTTTTCCCCCCCCCCCTCAAAACAACCCCCCAGCTCCTCAAGATAAGTATACTCACCTCCTCTGAGATCAGACTTACTAAATGTGAAAAAAAATTCCATGCTGCTAAACAAAAGTGTGTTTAGTATTTTTTTTCCCCTCTCAAAGAAACCCCCCAGCTCTTCAAGATAAGAGTCTATTACCCCTATTTGAAATGTGAC
>NW_008594019.1:0-24466 GCF_000691845.1 Merops nubicus | reverse complement strand
GGGTCTGCAGGAGCTCGGGCCGTCGGAGGCCTGCTTCTAAACCTGATGAGGGCGTTTCAGTACGAATTCGGTTTTAGCAGCCTGAAGCTTCCAAGACGAAAGCTGAGTCAGAGGTACCAAAGTCTTCCAACACTCAGCCCCATTCAGGGAAGCAAAACCTGTGCCAGGTCTAGCTCTGATACTTGCAACGCACATTGCTTCAGACAGAATCCAACAACGAGTAACAACACATTATTAGAGTGCTTTTATCAAAGAACTGAGATTTCCAACGGCAGGATGCCTTTGTCTGGGGATGCTTAGTCCTCAGGATAGACTTACTGAGGATACAACATTAAAGAAACTGCTCTGAAGACATTTATTCTAAAATACTGTCTCACTTTACATGAATTAGAGCACCCTTAAATTCATGCCTTCAGATAATCTCTGCATTAATCTCACTGCCCTGGGAGAGGAGCAAGGACTCTGTTTCGAGGTCAGACAGATCCCAACCTGTTAGCTTTCCATACACCCCAGCAGGGAGAAGCCTGCCTGCACCGTGTCCTCAGGAGTGCTGTGGCAGGAACACAAGGTATTGCACACAACAGAGAGAGGAAGCTGTGCTCTGTAAAACAGCTGCTCTTGCCCATTCAGAGGCAAACCACACTGAATGATCTCAGACAGGAATTTGAAGACTTCAGTGCACTGGAAAGGGCAGATGGGATTTAGTCAATAAGCCAATTGTCAGGACAGGATCTCAGTTTTACAATTAATCTAAAAATACCCCACACAGCTCGAATTCAGTAACCTGCATCCAGTTTACCATTGATTTGAAAAGCCTGACACATGTGACAAAACATTTTTAACATGTACTTAGACTTCAAGGTCTATTTGTAGAACTACTTAAGGATGCAAACATTACCCAAGCTATGACAAAAGGCATTTCTGGTCTGTTGTTGCTCCTAAGCGTGGAACAACCAACTAACGTACATTAGTAACTGTGCAGGAAATAACAAAGCCAGTAATTGCTTTATGACTGTATTAGCAATTTGCATAGTATTAAACCAAGAGGAGATTTTAATCCTTTATGTGACTGGGAGGTGCACAGTGGAGTATCTCCATAGCTTTTGTCCAATCTGCTTTGCTAATGTAATGTACAGCCACCAGACTTATCTAGTATTTCTACTTTTTATACTACCAGCAAGGAAGTGTCAAACTTGATACTTTTCAGCAGCTACAGTTATTTAAACTGTTTTAAGGTTGTTTACTAAATCCCAATCCACTTGAAATCAGCTTCCAGGACATGGGGCCAAAACCACTCGCTGGCAACTATATGATGCTTTGCCTGGACTGGGTGTCATACTAGTAAGTCCTTTGCAGACAGCTCTGATCTCATCTAGGATGCTGACCTTTAGAACAAGAAAAGGGAAAACACTTCAACACACCCATGCTGAGGCCCATTAAAGTGTTATCTGCACAAAGATTTTCCTCGGGTGTCTCTGGAAGAGGCCTATGCTTTTGAGTGAATCAAACACTAGGTTTTGCTAAGCGTGTCCTGTATGGGCTGCTTCCACACAGGGCAGACAGACAATATGCTGCCAGGCTCCAATTTGTCACAGAAATAACATATTAACCAGAAGAGCAAAAATAAACCATTCAGTTTCACAGCCGTTTCCGAAGATCTTCACTCAAATTTTCACTCATGACTAACAGGACAAAGATGCAGAAAGCCCCAAGCACAAGCTCTCTGGCCCCTTGGCAGCTTCTGAGTCATCTCCTCTAGCCAAGACTCTCAGAGCAGGGCACAGAGAGAGCTGGCTGTGGCAGGGAAAAGACCAACAATGCAGCCAGCAGCAGGACCAGCAGCAGGGAGAGGCTTCACAAGTGTCTGCACAGATGGGGAGAGACTTAGGAGCTGAGCAAGAGTGTCCTCAGTTCAACAGTAACCAAATCTCAATTTATATCCTCCCGACAGGAAGGGTGATAAAAAGCCTCCCCCTCGCAGAGCATCCTGCTGCCTATCTACAAGGCAGGGAAGTTTTGTCAGGCAGCTGGATACAAGATAGTTTAAAGCTATAAGGCTTATAATCATTTCATAGAGCAAAGCAAAGTTACTTGCAGTTACAAAACGTAAGCTGTATATAAAATACAACTACCTCTGCATTGTGCACTTAGGGGGGGGGTCGTTTTTCTTGGTTTTCAAATCTAACCCAGTGTCAGAGAGAAAGCTCCTCCCAGGCTGAACCATGCACGAATGGAAGCAGCTTTCTCCAGGAAAGCCACTAACGCTTCAGCAATGCTTCCGAGCACAAAACCAGGCACGGGCATTGTAAGAATACACTGCCAGCTGCACAAAGGCATTTGCTCACCTGATTTTCCCATGATCAAGTGGTGGGTTTTTTTAAATTTCACCTGCTGCCTCCTCTCTTGACTGAGTTTCGCTGGTAAGTGCCCGGGACGAAGCGTTTGCAATTTCAGCTCAACTTCTTCAGTCACCCGCGACCGCTGCCGGAGAGAACTCCACAGCGCGGATCCGTTACCGCCCCTCCTTCAGCACTGGAGTGAGCCTGCCCATGCCTTATAAGGCAGAGGGACACCACTCGTTTTTTTCTGAAAAAGATCCTGTTTAGGGTCAGGAGCTATTTATCCTCCACAGTAACCAAGCAGTTCCAAAACACCATATGGTTTCACATACCAATTTAACTTAGTAATCGTGGCTGTCTTCTGATAAGAGTAGGCTGTGAAAATAAATTCTGCTGACAAATAATTCTTGCTGCCACAGCGGGCATAGCCCATGAGGTTAATTCATACAGCTAAATACTTGTTAAAGTTTTACCCAGCTACTCTAAGTAAAGTTGAAACAGGAAAGTGATAAGGCAGTTTGAGTAGAACTACGCTTTATGTCTAAATTAAATGACTTTCTGCACTGTTAAAATATAATCTGTAGAAGGTATTAGTAAAATGCAGCAGAAGACTTTGCAGGTTAGAGAGGAAACGTGCTGATGGTGTATTTCTGTAAAAAAAAGCTGGATGTGCATATGCCTCATTTTATCTCTGCAAGCACGCTGTGCCAGTTATCTTCACACCACATCAAAATACCTCAAGCTACCCTGGCAAATATTAACTACGTCAAATACGATACTTTGATTTAACTTCAGAAGTGCTGCATCTCTCCAAACAATAATTCAATTACATGTTTCCAACTTTCTTTTCATCATCATCCAAAAAAAATATCATCTGAGGTTAATGCTTCCCAGTTTTCTACACCACCTTTCAAAATTTCAAGGTTCTACTTGGTTTTGTGCCAAGTCTGCTAGCTCAGCAGGTTTTAATTATCTTTCATCTACCTCTGGAGGCTCTGCTCCATGAGAAGAGGAGAAATTAAAAGAAAGCTCAGAAATAAAATTATTGTAATGGTTTGAAACCTGCTGCCCCTGGTGAGTGGAGATCTGAAACCCTAAACCAGGTACAAGCCTGAATGAAAGGGGCGTACACCTGTCCTATTCCCACTCCCCTTTTTCCTGTCTTCGGGACTTCCTGCCAAGGTCTATAAAAGGGGTGAGAAAGGCGCTCTTCTTCCTCTTGCTCCTTTGACCTTCTACCTGGGCACACGCTGCTCTGCTGCTCCCTGTGCTACACGTGGCCGTGGCCATCTTGGAGACCTGGGCCTGATCTACAGACTCGTTCCCTGCCTCCATCCCCGTCCAAGGATTGTGCATCCAGCTTCAATCCATCTCAATCCAGCGAGATCCTGCACCGGGGAGCCTCAGCATAGCATTTGGGCTTTGTATATTTGGAAGTTTAATCTTCCTTGCCTTGTTGTTCCTACAACTCCCCTTACCTGTTAAACATCTACCCTTCTTCTTTTCTGCACTCTGTTAAACCCCTTCCCTTCTTCCTTTCTGTTCCCTGTTAAATAATATATTTCATTTTGTTAATTTTCAATTTGGTGCAAGGTTTTCATTACCCCTGCCTTCCTTATTTACCTCTCTACCTGGGAAACTGAGGGCTAAGGGAGGTGGGACACAATTCTGCCTTCTAACCGGGACAGAACAACGATGTAGACTTTTTTTTCTCCTTTGTAAACATCCAGCAGCAGCAGGTGGGGAAAGACAGACAACGCCCCTTCACCAACACACTGATCCTCCTGCTGTTGCTTCACTGGCAAGGCTGCACCACAGGCTGAAGGAATGTCACTACCTAGTAGCTGACATCAGAGAGAAGAGGAATAGGGGCAACTCATCACCACCCAGAGGAGAAAACCACAGGGCATGAGACCACACCCGTCTTCACAGCTGCCTGACACTTCCCTTTGCTGGTAGCACGGCAGGCAGCAGAGCAGGAGGAAGAGGTCAGAGAAGGTGCAGAAGGAAGTTTCTTCCCACTCCCTCTGCTGTGAGTGGCAGTAGCTGGCTGAGGAGCAGGGTGGAGAGCTGCAACTGGTACTATCAGAGCCCTTTATCTGGAAGTGAAAGTTGCTGTTTTACTTGCTTGCAGGAGTGAACAAACCATGGGCCAGTCTGTGAATGCTAGGCTCTCAAAATGCTCTGCTGAACTGGAAATCCTGAGTTCTACTACTCCTAGGACATACATCAATGTTCAGCAATACCCTGTGCCACTCTAAGGCCATGACAACAACGAGAAGGGAATTTAAATTTGCATAGTTGGGAGTCTCTGCTATTTGAAAAGCTTGTTTATATCTTCATAGTTGACTGTTATATTTTATACTGTTCATGTTATAGATCTTTATAATATTCAGCTACCTTATAAAGCAACATCCCCTTGGGACCCAGGCTGCTACTAAGAAAACAGCATCAGGATCTTCATAAGTGACCAGAGACACCTGTGTGCCATTTTCACAACATCCTGTGCAATCGTAACTTGGAAAAGAGGGTCTCTTTGATCTGGCAAAAATCCAGTGTTACCTACATGGGAAAAAAAATGGTGATTTTTCTGATCAGAAAACAAGGAAATCAAAATCACTGCTCAGGCATGAAATGTGCAAAGTATTAGTACAAAGTAAATGCAATGACTCATCAGAAACTGGAAAGCAATGTAAGCTGAGATACACAAAAACAAAGAGAAAGGGGGGAGCTGGGCTTCTTTAGCCTTTTAAAATAACTTGCTGAATTTTCCATGCTATTGAATATTGTTGATCTTATCAGATGGAAATTCGGAGGAAGTATGCACACTAATAATTAAGAATGCAATCAAGTCTTGAAAAAGAATGGAAGTGATGAAATAAAAGCCACGACTAAGGAAATTTTCAAACTGTAAATCATTATCCTTTTATCAGTTTCAGGTAGTATCAAACATCCTGAGTGTAAACAAACAGGATCTTCTGTTTGCTTTATGAAGTGTCAAAGCACCTCCAAATGCATGCTTGTTTAATTCCTGCACGATTCCTTTACACAGAGAAAATAATAGGATGACATTGGTATCATCTGATATTGGGCACTGGAGACTATCTCACAGAAACAGAAATGCCATGACACAATCAGATCTGACTCCAGCATTCTTCCTCCTATAGCAACACCTACTAAACATTTCTGGAAAAGAAGCGAAAGAAGTACAATGTGGATTGACTCATTTTTAATTGCTCCATTTTCTGATAAAGGGAAAACAGAACAAAAACAACTGGCTAGAAAAAGTAACACTTAACTCATGAAGACTGCTGTAATAAATATTCTTTCTGGGAATAGGTTACAGAGTATGTAAGAAGGAAAAACGCAATTTGGAAGGACGTGCTTGAATCATTACAATCAGGGAGTTAGAGATAAGTCATCTGCAGCAGAACCATTTCATCTGCATCCTAAAAACCTGTGGCTAAAATTTGGTTATCAAACAGAGTATGCTTTCCCTTTTCTCTCAGCGAAGCAAATCTATTTCACCCATCCACATCAACTGCTTCTCTTCACCTCAGTGTGACTGACCCTCATGCTCACAGGCTCATAAACTTCTCTGGTGCCACCATATGTAAACCCTCACCCTGCCCCTGCTCTGCTTTTCTGTCTCTTCTGGAAGGGGCAGGACCTGCACCTCTTCCCACCCACAGTTTCTCTTTGCTGTCCCCATGCCTGCTCTGTGCAGCCTGCTGTTGACACTGATCAGCCCTGGGTAGCCCCACGGGCCCCCCTGCAGTGCCACATGGATTGCCGCAGGGCACGCGGACCCAGCAAGGCCAGTGTGCTGGAACTGGCAGTGGGAATTTCCAAGCCCAGACGGGATTGTGCTGCTGCCTATTGTCTCACACAGCCTCGTCTTCATAGCCACATGTTTACAGCATCCTATATTCCTCCAGTACCTTACACCAGCCAGCTGTACGTGGCTAAATCTGTAGAAACTCAGCACTAGAAAGCAGTCTTTTTGTAGAGCAAGAAACCCCAAGGCAGATGCCAGGTTACCCGTTGTCTTCCCAGAGGTCTGCCTCCACACAGCTGAGTACCCATCTCCATCTGGCAAGAGAACACACCTAAGCAGGACTCAGCACCAGCCCTGTGTCTGTTGTGAGGGCCCCAGCAGCATCATGGATTTCAGCTGGCAGGTTTCTGTTCCAGCAGCAGTGAAAGCTGCGAAGCAACATTTGGCCAGCTGCTGCCTATGCAGAGACCAACTGCTTGTAGGCAGGTTCAGACAAGGAGGCCCGAAATGAACCTTTTCACATGCTCACTCTGATGGGCCCAGCTGATGCAAATGGCTGTCACCATTGGTGTTTTAAGTCATTACTTCATTCCATCAGTGGTAAGAATCAGGTACAACCAGGTGCCTGCACAGAGTGGGGCAGATGTGTGACAACACTGTCACAGGAGGTACATATGCCCCCAGCCTTTTCAGGCACAACACTAACCAGTTTCTCCACAAGTCAAAGTACACATCCAAAAAGTTTGTGAGCAATACTAAATGTAACAAATCTGTTCTACCAGAGACCCTTAAGAAGTGACCGTAAGGATCAACAGTATTCATATGAATGTGAATACAGCACGTAAGAATGACATTATATGGTGACAAGAACCATGACTGAACAATATAATTTTGCACCAGACTATCAAACAACTAGAAAACTGCATATTGAAGTGAGAGGAAAATGGGGCAAAAATGATGGTAGACTACTTGAGAATATGCCTCCTGTTCCAGTTTTGCCAGGCTTTGCTTCTGAGACCCAAATTGGTGTTGACATTTCACTTGTAACGTAATCCAGGCTGCATAATAGGTAACAAAAATTCAACTCTAACACAGTTGGAGATGCTAATTGTTCTTGCAAGAGGAGATATTCATCTCTGCTTTCTAGTTTGACCACAAGTCTCAGATGCTGAAGGAAATAAAAAGAACTGGACAGAAACGTAGATAAGCTTGAGGGTAGGAAGGCTCCTCAGAAGGATCTGGACAGGCTGGATCGATGGGCCAAGGCCAATGGTATGAGTTTCCACAAGTGCTGGGCTCTCTACTGGGGTCACAACAACCCCATGCGACACTACGGGTAGGTGTAGAGGCTGGAAAGCTGTCCAGCAGAAAGGGACCTGGGGGTATTCAACAGCCAGATGACTATGAACCAGCAGTGTGCCCAGGTGGCCAAGAAGACCAGCAGCATCCTGGCTTGTATCAGAAACAGTGTGCCCAGCAGGACTGGAGAGGGGGCATCATCCCACTGTACCCAGTACTGATGAGGATGAACCTCAAGCATTGTTTTGGGCCCCCTCACTGCAAGAAGGGCACTGAGGTGTTGCAGCATGTCCAAAGACAAGCAATGAAACTGGGGAAGGGTCTAGAGAATGTCTTAGGATGAGTGGCTGAGGGACCTGGCATTGTTTAGCCATGAGAAAAGGAGGCTCAAGGGAGATTTTGTCACTTTCTACAATTCCATGAGAGAAGGTTGTAGGGAAGTGAGGGTTGGTCTGTTCTACCAAGTAACGAGCAATACGACAAGAAGAAATGGCCTCAAGTTGCACCAGGGGAGGTTTAGTTTGGATAGCAGGAAAAACATATTCCCCAAAAGGGTTGTCAAGCATTGGAACAGGCTGCCCAGGGAGATGGTGGTGTCACCACCCCTAGAAGGATATGAAAGGCATGTAGATGAGGTGCTGAGGGACATGGTTTAGTGGTGGACTTGGTAGTGTTAGGTAATCAGACCCGATGATCTTAAAGATCTTTTCCAGCCAAAACAATTCTATGATTGTGTGAAAAGAGCAAGAGTACAGAAAGAAGGCTACTCCTCTTCTCTGCACTGTGCTGGCACCGGCTGGCTGCACCCACAGAAAACAGCAGACTCACTGCAGAGTAGTCATTGACTTTAACTTCCTCCTACACATTGCAAGATAAAAGCTGCACGTGATTAATCACCAACAACAGTCTTAAGGGCTGGGTTCAAAGCACATGCTTGGGGGACAAGGCGTGGGAATACTGTTGTCCAAAGGAGTGTGGCACAGGCACTGCCTTTCTCTTGAGAGGCCCAGCATCCCCCCAGCTGACATTCTTCAGGTTCTCTCCTTGACCATCTAAATGTCTGAGAGCACAAGTACACATCTCACCAGAGCAGGGCAGTGAAATGCCCACTGCAGTCTCAGGATGTTCCTCAACATGGGCCAGACTAGCGGGGTTCTAGCTTCGGAAAAGAAGCAGAGGAAATCCCTCAGCATGGTTGCTCTGAACTGGCTCTTAGGAGGAGCCTCCATCAGAAGTGTCACTTCTCACCTCTCTGGATGTTCAGAGTGCTTCCCTTGCACCCAGCCACGGAAGACGACACAGAGCCCTAATGGCTCTGTAAGAGGCAGGGGCCAGTTCAGCCTCAGGGTGCAGAGGAGTTAAGGTAAAGAGGAGGAGGAGAGAGGAAGGACTGGAAGGACTTCTGACACAGGGGAAAAAAAAAAAAAAAAAAAAAGGATTTGAGGGCATTCAAATGAAGAGTTTCTGTCGGTGCTACTAAGTGTTACCTCTCTCCTCCAAGGCTGTGGTGGGCTGCACAGCCCCTGGCACATGGTTGTAGGACACTTTATGGGCTCTCTGCTTTAGCACAGTACCTCAGGCTGAGGTTAAAAGCCACACTTCCAGGCCACTGCTCTGTAGCCATGACAAGTAATGTTCAGTGACAGCCCAGGTGAGCACAAATACACGAGGGGGACAGACAGCTAGGCCAGCTGTTGACCTCCAGCAGTGGTTTATCCATACATGAGCACACCAGTTCCACAGCATCTCTGGTTTTGCCTTCTTGTATACAGCTCTGCAATCTACTGCTTCTTATGTCAGCTCCACACACGCAGTAACCTTTGTTTTAGCAAAACCTCATCCTACTGACTGGAAGCACCTCCTGCTTAACAGCCACATATTTAGCCACCACATAAAAATATCTTTGTATATGAACCAGTTTATGAGTCAAAAAGCAAACTTGAGCAGTCACTCATGAATGAGATCACAGTTATGTTTTAGGTCCTGAAAACATCAGTTTAAATGTTCAGAAGAAGACAAGAAAGCACATCTGATATTGAGATTAACTAGAGAAGAAACAAAGAAGGCGGCAGATTGTGGTAGTTTAAACCTCTGATTTGTTTGTGCCTTGAATTACAAGGGTAGTCCTGGTTTCCTAATCTCAGAAAGGATACAGTATAAGTGGAAAAAGATCAGAGAAAGACAAGGGCATGGAAGCTTCATACACAAAAGAACAAGGCTTTGAGCAACCTGATCTAGAGGAAAGTAACCCTGCCAAAGGCAGGGTGGTTGGAACTAGATGAACTTTAAGGTCCCTTCCAACCCAAACCATTCTGCGATTATTCAGCCAAGGGAAGAGATCATGGAAAGGGAAATTACAGACATTACTACAAGTTGATGAGCAACCTAGATGACTAAGGACTCTTGATTTTATGTCCTCTAATACAAGAATTACAGGACATTAAAAGAAGCTTGTGGGAACAAGGTTAAAAATAAATGGATGTGGGATGCAACAGAGAAGGTGCTCTGCAAAGGGTTTTTTATGTTTGTGCACATTGCCTCTTGTTCTACCAGCAGGCACTGCTGAGAAGTGTCTCCCTCTCCTTCATTCCCTCCCTTCAGGAATTTATACATGCTGATGAGATCCCTTCTGAGCCTTTTCCCCTCCAGGCTGAACAGTCCCAGTTCTCTCAGCTTCTCCTCACAGGGGATGTTCCAGTTTCTCACTGTCCTTGTGGCCTTGCACTGCACTTGCTCCAGTACATCTGTGTATTTCTTGTACTGGCAAGCCCAGTAAAGCCTGAGGCACAGAAGTCCCTGAGTACCTCGGCCTTCTCTGCGTCCTGTGTCACCAAGCCCCTACTGCATTCAGCAACAGGCCACATTCTCCCTGGTTTTCCTTGTGCTGTTTATGTACTTGTAGGAGTCTCTCCTGGTGCTGTTCACATCACTCGCCAGATTCAAGTCCAGGTCAGCCTTGGCTTTCCTTACCCTATTCCTGCAAGATCAAATGGCAGCTCTATCATCGTGCTGGGTCACCTGCCCCTGCTTCTATCTCCTGCACACTTCCTCATTATGTCTGAGCTCAGAAGGCTGATGTCTGTTCCTTCATATAACTTCTCCATCATCTCCTCTCCAGCAGCTTTCCTATCTGACCTATACATTGGGCTTTTCTCTTCACAATTCCCATGCATGAGTTTTGTGTCTATATTGTGACCCATTCAAGTCCTCAAATCCAAACTCCAGCACCATCACATCTGCATTCATCACACAGCTTTGGTTTGGACTTTGTATTCCCAAAAGTGCCATTTACCACCCTGAGGCTACACCTGATGTAGCAAGTAGTTCAACACAGCAGAGGCAGGTTTGTAAGGAGAAACCTCATGTTCAAGCTAAATGTTTCATTGAGTTTTATCTTGATCTAAGACTAGCTCAAGGCCAGCAGCATGGAATGAATACCCAGCAGCAGCTGTAGCATGTCAAATAAACCCCTGTAGCAAGTCTCTGGCTATATTCAATCCACAAAGAATCAGTTTCACACCCAGAGACAGTTCCATGGTGCTAACTACCGAGTGCCAGAATACTGACTGGAATGGGCACTGGAATTTCATCTAGCTCTGCTTTTACTGATCTTTCTATTGCTGATTCAATGTCCTTCCCATAATTTCATCTTGCAGAGTTGTGACTTACCTCACTGGTACATGCAATGAGTTTGCAATGGCTCTGCTCACCTACCTTGTTAGCCAACAACGTCATGGTTCATTTTCCTTAGGCAAGACTTCTCTGGCATTACTGCTTTGTGTTTTCCTTCCTTTGACTACAGAAACACAATTAAATCCAGGAAAAGTCAAGCTAATAAATCCAGAAAGAAAATACAGTTTTTGTTCTATTATATTCTTTAGCATTTTTCCCCCTCAGTAAATATTTTTTCCCTTAACAGTCTTCCAAGCCACTGGATTTTAGATGCAACAGGCATGCTTCCAAAAAAATTCCCAGCAACCACTGACACCAAGAATGAGGTCACTGCTTATCAGTGGATAGATAAGTAGAGGAAAGAGAAGCTAATGCCATAGTAGGCATCTCCCAGCCTGCAGATCTCCCTGGTGACACCGTCAGGGAAAGCGAGTCCCATCAGCACAGGGCTTTGCTTGTCTTCTTATGGGAGCAGAGGGGTGTCACCCCTCACCCCTGTGCCAGGACTTCAGTGCTGAGGCTGGACTGCCTGGCTTGGCAGGACTGATTTGCAGCCAGAGCAGCCTAATGGTCTGGCTGACTCTACCTGGAAGCTCTACTGCTCTTGGGCGAGGCAGTAACAGCAACCTGGCCCAGACTGTCCTTTCACAGTTCTAGTACAGCTAAAGCCCCACTAAAACTGTGTACTTGGCAGTAGTACATCCTGAGGCAAAAGGTTAAAAAAGCTCCTAACATGTGAAAAACAACAAAATGGCACGTGTACATCAGGTCTGTAGTGGATCCTCACTCATACCTTCCAGTTCTGGGATATGCCCTCTGCTCATGCTGCTCAAAGCTCTGTCACAATTGACTCCTTTGCATTTGGCCTGGCTTAACTCTTGGCTGTGTTACCTTCTGCCTCTTCCATTCCTGCATGAGGCTCTTCTCATTCCTTCTTTTATTTTTATTTTTTTTTTAATGTGAATCAGTGTTTGCAGTTCCTTGCAAACCTTTTAGATTGACTGATGTTCAGATAAATATTTCAGATGCTCCTATCATACCTAGTTTTAAAGTCCTAGGACCGTGAGAGTTTCAGCTATTGCTTTTTCTTGTTTTAAAGGTTGCTTTCTAGACCACTAGCTTGTAAAGAGAATCCTGACAGTGTCACCCATAAGAAACAGATGGCAATTAATTTATTTTTAAATAATGTAGGCATCAAGCTATTCTCAAAAAACCTACAGTTTCTGAAGAGTGGGAGATGATGAAACACACTGGAAACTTACCCTTGTTTTCTTTCTTCATTGATGCTCACCAAGTGCTTTTTTTTCCTACCATGAATTCTGTCCCTTTGTCTTCTCACGCAGAACCCACTAACAGAATCCTTGCTAACATTCCGTTAATTTTCTTAGTGCTGTCAGCTCATATATCTACATTTTCATAGAACTGTAGAATCATAGAATCATTTTTGTTGGAAGACACCTTTAAGATCATCAAGTTCAACTGTTAACCCAACATTACCAGGTCATCACTAAACCATGGCCCTCAGCACCACATTTACACAGCTTTTAAATCCCTCAAGTGACAGGGACTCCACCACTGCTCTGAGCAGCCTGTTCCAGGTCTTAGCAACACTTTTGGGGGAAGAAATTTTTCCTAACATCCAATCTAAACCTCCCCTGGCACAACTTGAGGCTGTTCCCTCTTGTCCTATCACTTGTTTTGTGGGAGAAGAGACTGGCCCCACCTCACTACAACCTCCTTTCAGGGAGCTGTAGAGAGCAAGAAGCCTGAGCCTCCTTTTTGTCCAGACTGAACAACCCTCAGCTGCTCCTCATAAAACTTGTTCTCCAGACCCTTCATCAGCTTCATTGCCCTGCTTTGAACACACTCCAGCACCACAATGTCCTTCTTGTAGTGAGAGGCCCAAAACTGAACACAATGCTTGAGGTGCAGCCTCACCAGTACTGAGTACAGGTGGATGAAGCTGCACTCCCCCCCACCCCACTCCTGCTGGCTGCACTGTTTCTGATACAAGCCAGGATGCTGCTGGTCTTCTTGGCCACCTGGGCACACTGCTGGCTCACAGTCAGCTGGCTGTTGACCAACATCCCCAGGTCCTTCTCCCGCAAGCAACTTTCCAGC
This sequence comes from Merops nubicus, assembly GCF_000691845.1. Lineage (NCBI taxonomy): Eukaryota > Metazoa > Chordata > Aves > Coraciiformes > Meropidae > Merops > Merops nubicus. Next base: position 11,257 of record NW_008594019.1, on the reverse strand, counting down.
TACTTTTTCCCAGGCCTGTAGTGTTGCACAGGGTTGTTTTGACCCAAGTGCAGGACCCAGCTGGCCCTGTATGAAGCTCCCACCACTGCCCTGAGCCCATCAATCCAGCCTGTCCAGATCACTCCGCAAAGACTCTCTACCCTCAAGGAGATCAGCACTCCTGCCCAGCTTAGTGTCATCTGCAAACTTACTGAGGGTGTACTTGATCCCCTCTTTTGCTGACCAGATACCCAAATAGGAAGGATATTATCACTAACAGACAGCACACAGACCATAGCCCTCCCTTCAATTCCAAACCACATATGAGGGATATGAGGTGGCCAACCACCAGAGGAATAAAAAGGTTGGTATATCCACTCACAGCACAAGACAAGCTGAAGACAGGAGGAAATCAACCAAGGAACAAGGCAACCAGTCCAACTCCAGTGGTGTAGCCATGACCATACAATGGTGCCATTACTATGGATATATTCCCCTCTCTGATCCCAGCCATATCAGTGCTCTGCCACCACTTTTGGCTTTGCCTACAATGGGCAGTTGAGGAGCCCTTCCAATAACTGAAAACCCAACAGAGCACACTTACTACATAACCAAACCTCTTGCTCCAACCCACAGGCTTGGGAGGCTGAGGATATTTTATGCAGTTAACCTGGAGACAGGGGCACCTGGTGGTGGTCTTCTAATTGGTTCCCACCCAAGGCTGGCCAGGCCCTGAGTGAAACCATTCAGGGGTATCTTTCCTGCCTGGTTGTAGACATCATCTATATGTCAACCCTGATTCAGGGCTGTGGGTTTAAACCCCAGCACTTCATCCCCTCATCCAGGTCATTGATGAAGATATTAAACAGAACAGGCCCCAGTACTGAGCCCTGTTGAACACCATCTGTGACTGGTCACCAGCTGTCAAAGGCTTTACTAAAGTCGAGGTAGGCAACACCCACAGCATTTCCCTCATCCACTAGGCAGGTCACCTTGTCATAGATCAGGTTAGTCAGGCAGGACCTGCCTTTCACAAACCCATGCTGACTGGGCTTGATCACCTGGTTGTCTCATACATGCCATGTGATGGTGCTGGAGATGATCTGCTCCATAACCTTCCCTGACAATGAGGTCAGACTGACATGCCTGTAGTTCCCCAAATCCTCCTTCTGGCCCTTCCTGTAGGCAGGTGTCACATTTGTTAACCTCCAGTTCACTGGGATCTCCCTGGGGGAGTTACTAAGGAAAGCCCCTGTATGGTGAGATCTGCCACTCTGCTGTGGGTCAGGTGAGCTCTGGAGGAACTCCCCTTGGCAACTGGCTTTTCTGTTTTGAGACTCTTCAAGATGTGTATAGATAGCACATTTGACTGAAAACATCTTATTTTATGACCATGTAATTTTAATATCTTTTTTCCTATCACTTAAACCAATAGTTAAACAAATAATGTACAGCCAATACTAAAGCTGACAAAAAAATTAAATGTTTTGAGTCTTTTCATGTGGATTTCAGACAGGATACTTTGGGTTTCCTATTTTATCCTTTTTGTCTGATACCTTTTGTCTAAAGGCATTATTTCAATTTTTCAAATGAAGTATCTGTGGGTGACTGCATTCTATCTCACCAGCACTGTTCAGTACTGCCCATGGCAGTACCTTCTGTTTCCCTTTTTTCTTCTTTACTTGTTACTCAGCACTTTTAAGGCATTGATCATCATGTGTAATGTGAATGCTACTTAGACTGTTTTGCAAAATCATAAAAATTACCAGCATTACAAGATTGTGAGTAGATAAGCTCAAGCAAGAAGATAAAGAGAATCCCCTGAAGCTCTGAGACCAGCTGAGGCCGGAGTGTGTTGTGCCACCTTTAGGCTGTGCTACCACCCATCGGCTCGGAGTGGAATGAAGCAGAGCAGCGCCGCAGAGCAAGGCCCTGCTCGGCACTGCCTGCCGCGGCCACCCCGCCCCCCGGGCCCTGCCCCCCTGGCCCTGCCCGGGTATATGGGATTTGCTTGGTAGCTGGTACAAGAATAGATTTTTTTCTTTTTAATGAAAAGTGAGGGAGTTTAAAAGTGTCATCACTTTAAAGGCTTTTTTTTTTTTTTGTAAGGGAATCTTAAAATATTTACCATTTTAAAATGTAAAGTTCTCCTTATAGCTGTAGACACAAGCTATCTTGCTCTTCTTTCTCATTCTGGAAGGGGTTTCACTCGGGACCACTCTCTACAGCTCAGGATCTTAGTATCTGGGAACAGTTCCTGTGCAGGACAGAATCCAAATTAATCTTTCTACTGATTTCTTAATATTGCAGGTAAAACTTCTTATCTTGAAGGTTACTGTCAGCAGAAGTAATGAACTGCTATGGTTTTTGACAGTGACAGTGTAATCCAGTGCACCTTTAAACAATTTATTATTTGGTCAGACAAATAATGTTTTTCTCTTTTCGCATCAGTGATGTGCATCCTCCTGTAACTTCTGTAGGCTCTATAGCACATGCAGAGCCTCAAGAGTGGAGCAAAAATTTGCTCCAGAGTAGAACAAAATGTGTAGGTCCAAAAATTATTAACTATAAATATCAATCTTTATGTGCCTATGTATAGTAGGTGTAGTGTAGCATACAATTAAAGATACACCTTACAGTAAACAGCTACCTTTTTGTAAGCTGCAGTGTTAGTTTCAGTTAGACACTTGCCTAGAATGTACCTAACTATAAGAACATAAAAACTTCAAACATTATCTCTGCTAGGATAACTTCATAAATTTTGCTTCATGTCACAGAATAAAACTAAGATTTTAGTGTAGACTTTTTTGTTGATATTAAGCATTAGCTCATTTCACACTTGATGACCAACCTTGAACAAGCTGCTCATTAATTGTAATGTCTGGCTTCACATCAGTCCTAGGTGAAGAGCTTCATGTTAAAAACAGGTAATTCAGTGCCATTGTTACTGGCTTTGTATCTCGGAAGCCAAGTAAGAAAGATAAACATCGTACAGAGAAAGATGCAAGTACAGCTTACTGGGTACATGAACATTGGCATCAGTGGACCTTAAGATGTAGATTTTATTTGCAGCTGGCAAAAATACTATTTAGCCTAATTAATAATATGGTTATTACTGGTTTTACACTTGTTATGTACATATATAATATGGTTATTACTGGTTTTACACTAACACAAGGCAACGGCTGCAGGTGGAATAAAGGAATAGCCTGAGTCTGTCTTTACTGAGTGTGAACATTTGGGATTTCTTTATGCTGTTCCTGCTTGGTGAGACTGGCCATGAATGAGCAGACAGCTGAGGCAGTACAAATTCAACAGCAGAACGCAGGGGTGGATCTTGTCAATATTATGAGAATGCTTTAGTTTCACAACTTTTCTAGATTATAGTTCACAGATGAACTCTGACCCTGATATTCTGTACCACGCTTTTACAAAGCCAGAATTTATTGTCTGTACTTTTATAACATTTCCTTAATAATTCTGTCCATTATTTTCAGGAATATTCTGGAGCATTTCCAACAGAATCATATGAGCAATAGGAATTGCATGATTTTTGTTTGTGGTGTTTTGAAGATGTAACTTAAATTTTCCATACAACAGTTTAACATAAATGCCCACTTCAGGATATGTGAATTTCTTCTCTTGAAATGAACATTGAAACATGAATGTCAATGTTTCAATGAAAACATGAACATGAAATTCTCAGCTGTATAAGCTTGCTGAGAACTATTATTTTAATATTTTAGATTCTATCATCTGTTTAAAATTAACTGAATTTTAGATCCATGCAGCAGAGGGCAAAGTTGCTACTGGAGCAGCTGATTCATTTCATTCCAAAGCTGTTCTAAAATTAATTTAAATTTTTTGTAATGTCAGTATTAGTGTGTTTAAGAGTATTTGGATGTTGCTACACTAAGTTATAGGCACATCATTTCATTAGATTTCACTGAGGAGTGATTAAGCCTCTAAGGGTTATTTATGCATGTGTTATGTGGTACTGAAAAGATACCACACCTTTTGGAAATACAACTGTCGCTGCAGTGGAACATCTAAATAGTGAAATATGAAAGCAGGGAGTATGGGAGGTGGGGGGGACCCTTTTCAATACGAAATGTCTGTTCCTTTCTGCATGTATACATATCATTATTTTTCTAGACTCCATGTTAGAATTCAGGTAAGTTTCACATTAAAACTGCTTTTGGAGTCTGCTAATTTTGACTCCACAATCTTTTATTTTTTCTTAAATGCTGCTCCAGATACTGTTTAGAAACTGTTCCCTGCTGCTATTGGGAGACAGAACTATAATTTTCAAAGCTTTATCTATTAATATATAAAACTTGCATATCTTTTTCTGGGCTTGCAGCACAAAAGCAGCAGCCATGGTGTAGTTTCTCTAACGCATTCCTTATATCTCTGAAATTTAAATTTTGGACATTTGTAGTGAATTCTATTGGCAGCAAACCAGCAGTGGTAAACATGTTGTTCAGAGGAATACAACAATTTATGATTAACACCCACTACGTATTACATGAGGCTTTATGCAAAAAGGTTCTCCGACCAACAGTGGAGTTGAAACTGTCAGCTGAAAGGCAAGACCAAAACAGAGATTAGAGAGCTATTAGTTTATTGAGAAGATACTCACACTGCCATCAGCACAGGGAGCCCCAGTAACCACACGGAGGGAAGAGCAGAGTCTGCTCAGGCACCCGACAGGCTCCACCCAGGGACACCACTGCCTAAACATACTTCTTCTTCTTGACAACAGGTTTTATATATATATATATGTATATATACACACACACCATGCCCACCTGGTTAGACATCAAACAATACACCGTTGCAATAACTAGAAGCTCAGGTCCCTGTCACCTGAGGATCATCAGTGGGGGCAGGATGTTTGCTTTGTGAACTGGGACGAGATCATGTGCATCGAGCCGTGTCCTTGACTCCTTGCCAGTCTTCCAAGTCCTCCCCTTGCAACCTGGACATCCCAACGTGGTGCACTCTTCTGTACAGACTGCAGGGACCATGTTCCAAAACTTGAGAGCAGACAATTTTATGCATAGTTTTTCTTTCACCTCAATCAGTACATCAGAAAAAAACAAAACAAAACAATGGCCTTGTGGTATAGCTATTTACACTTGCAGCAGCACAGATATTTATGTGTTAAAAGATTTATATATAAAAGTATGTTTCCTATTATTTCCCTATTAAAAAAAAAAATCTAATGCATAAGTATTTGTAAGTTCCTTCCCCAAAATAATCTGAAAATTTATACTGTGTTTTAGGAAGACTTTTGAAATAATGTACACAAACAAAGATTACCTGAAAATACTGCCTGAGGGAAGACAACAAGAATCAGAATGGCAATATGCCATTAATAATGTTCAGAAATGCAGCTACTCTGAGGTTAGCATTTCTTTTGTTCACTTGGCTGTCTCTGTTCTGGCTGACTTGTATCAATCCCAAATCAAAAATCATCAATGAGGTGCTTCGTTAACACACGGGAAATAGTCTTCAGTCTTGAAGAGGACTGGAGGTTCATAGAGAGTCTGTTGTCGTGAGGAAGATTTCTGCAAATGAGAGAAGTTTATTTTTTGCCTTCTTAAAAGTGGAAGCTTTAAAACAAAGCCTACAGAGCTAAAATGCAAAATAGAAAAGTTTTAAAGGCCTATCTCCTTAGTCAGGTGAGGTTTTAATCATAGCTCAGATGTGTCTGGCATATTTTTAATGATACTGAAGAAAAGCAGCACTCAACCTTTGCCATTCTATGTCCTGAACAGACTCAGTTCTGGAAAGTGGGCTTTCCAGGCCAGCTCTGCAGGAGCCGAGCAGGTAATCTTGTCCAGCTGATGGTATAGTCACTGTAACCTTCATCCTTCCAAAGCTGCGTACCTTTACCTTTCCTGTTCCAGCCTTCGACTTCTCCCCAGCAGCTTAATTTGAGTTCACCCTAGCCTGTGTTCTCCTGTCCTTAGTTAAAGAAGTCTTCATACAGAAACACACCTAGCAGACATTTCTTCCAAGAAGGTTGCTGCTCCTGCTGAGCTTCTTCATCAAGTGTATGTTATAGTATACATTCTGTATGTTATAGATTTTGATGAACTATTTTGGAGAGCTCAGTCAGTTTGCCTGCAGTTTTTCAGGTTCTTTTTTGCCTGTCTGGGATGAGGAAATCACAGTTTTCACCCACAATGAGGTTAAAAGCATACCAAATATCATTAGGATACTTGGACTCTGGAATGCTTTAGTACCAAAATGAGGATGTAATTAAGGACACCTAAAGAACAGGTAAGTGGAATTTTTCCAGTGTTCAGTTGAGCTGTATACTTCTTCTTCATTTGAAACACGTACATATTCCCCTGTTATATTCAAAATTGCTGATTTATGACATTTAAATTACATTTGTCTTTAACTTTACAATACATGAATTTCTCTGAAATAAATTTATTTTGCCACTCCAGTTCTAATGAAATACAAAAATAGAAACAGAGATCGTATCTATAAATAGTGGATCTATACATAGTGGATCTATAAATAGCATTATCAATGTTCTCCCTATCAGAAATTTTGCCAAATGTGAAAACAATCTTTGAAATCAAAGTTCTGGTTTAGAAAATTAATTTCCTATTCTGTACTGCCCTATGAGAAAACACCTTACAAGCAAGGGAGACTAAGGTCACAGGTACTCTTCAGTTAAGAGGCAGTGTATTTGCACACGTGCAAGAAGGGGCAGTTTCAATCCAGCCCACAAACTCGTAGGCAGGCACAGCACCCATGGCTGCCTAAGGACACATTTATGATTAGTTATTTTTGCAGCTGCATAGCAGACAGTTTTACCTTTCAAGAGAGTCTACATCCTTAGTGATATTATAAGTCTTACAGTACTGTACTTTACACTGCCTGGTATTCACAAGGGAAGAATTTGGGGTGAAATCTGAAAGTGAGATTACAAATCCATAGCTTGAGAAATACAAAGTATATCCTTTGTGTAAAAAACAGATACATTTTAAATGCTAAGAGAGGGAGGGGACTTGACTAAATTCAAACTGTAGCAGGGAATAGTGAATTACAGCTACACTGAAAACCATGACATGAGTGTATCCTTCTTTTCCAAACCATTAATATACTGAGTGAGTTAGGCACAAGGACAAATCTCTACAGGCTTTTTCATTTGGACATGCTTATGTTTCCTACTGAAGATAGACATTTTACTATGCAACAGTCAGTAACACTGTGGAAGAGTGACCTGCCATTTTAGTTAATCAATTAATGCCAGTAAGTTGATTTTATGGCTATCCATACTCAGACTAAGAGTCCACTGGACATGCCAGGTTCCATTTGATAATACTTATTCCACCTTATTAATTGTGGAAAAACTGCTAAGTTGACAAAATGTTCCAATACAACACTAAAAAAGAACTTCCTTAGAACTTTAAAATTTTTCAGCTGAAGACTGTAAGTTTCATGGTTGACAAATGTTTTTAGCAACAAAATTGAAAATACTGTTGAATACTGTTCAAGGGAACTGCTGCAGTTGTTTGGTTTTGTTACTGGCCCATAAATAGCAGCTTTGTGTTGTTGTTTGTTTGTTTGGGTTTTTTTTTTCCAAAGAAAAAATGACATCATTCTAAACTTAAAAAACAAAGAAAATGAAGGAATGAGAAGTTAAATGACTTTGAGACTGCACAGAAAACAGCACTGAAGACCAGGTTTCCTGAACTGAGTCTTAACAAGACAATACACACTCTTTTCACATCTATTTTTCCCTACTGCCACACGTGCTTGCAATATGTAAGAACACAAATACCTCCAACAGCCACAACCATCTTCCTCTCTCCCTCTGCAAGCCTACTTTATTTCAGCATTCTCACCAGCATTATGATGCAGAAACCTGAATTAGTGCAGGACAAATACAGGAAAAGATAAAAGAAATCTGGGAGCTACGAAGACACAAGGAGGAGTACTTCTAAATGCTGTCCTGGCAGCTGATGCTAAGAAGCATTACGTGTTTAGAAGTCTTTTTTTGTTTGTTTGTTATGGTTTGTTTTTTTTAACACAAGTTTATTTTAAAACTCAGGCACAATGCCAGTTGCAGGTTAGGTAAGGCATCTCTTTGAAACCTACCAGAGCACTTCAAGTCTTCTGTGGAGAAACAGTCCACAGGTAGTAACAAGGAAAGATAAAGAAAATCACTTCCTTAGAAACCTTAACAAGGTGCTTACGTGATTACTGAGTTGTGTGGATTGATTACAAATAGGACCTTTATTTTAAAAACATTGTGCAGTGTAACCTTCGCTTCCTTTTTTGGTAACACTTTTGCAATGATACTATGAATGCAGTATGATCCTTCAGCAGTGTTGTCTGTTCATGCTTTTCCTACTTGCTTTGCATACCAACAGAGATCAAAAGTGGTTTAATATAAAGGCTTGTGCCTTACGTGCTCGTTTGTGCCCTTTATGTTCCCTTCATTCTGCATTCAGCCTTATTCTGTAAAGCCACATAAATCCTTGTGAGAATTTGTGATTTTTACATTTGGGTTGTTTTTTTTTTTAATTAAGCCCGTGAATTTTGCAAAAATCCTAATAAACTATATGAAAGTTTTACAGTTAAATTCAGGTGTATCTGGAACAAACTTATTATTTTTTAATCATTCACTCTGGGAATCACAGCAGCTAAGGTGGTCAGATGGTAACAGAAGTTTACTTACATTAAGGAAGGATGGTATGCTGATTGTGTGCAAGAATTTCTTGAAGGTGCTTGGAAAAGCTCCAAGGTCTGTTTCTGCCTTTACAACCCGTTCTTCCAGTCCAGCTACACTATTTCCAATCATCTTCACAAGTGCCTAGTGGGGGGGAAAAAAACAAAAAAAAACAAAAACAAAACAAAACACAAAAGAAATCCAACTTCCCCATTAACAAATTAAAACAGAATTATGTGTTGCAGGACAGTGGTGAAAGTTCCATTACTTAAATGAGAAAAAAATCAAACACTCCATGCTCTATTTCCCTTCCACCTCCAACTCCATTTTATTGCTAAAAACTACTCCAGCTACTTAAAAGGCTGTAAAACCAGGTTAAATCTAATAAAACAATCAGTCACCTTTTTCCTATCTGCCTTTCAAACAACTCGTTTAGACTTCTATCTGCCTTTCTATTAAAAGTGAGACCAAGGACCTGAACAACAGTTTTGAAAGCTTTACCAAGGATCAATAGACCTCTCATTCTACTAGCCTCTGAATAGCTCTCAAGGAAGTAACTTTCAAAGATACTATACAAAAAAAAAAAGTGGTACTACTGCGTTCCAAAAAAAAGATGTCTGCCTTGCTTCAAGCAGTAAATTAAAAAAAAATATTATAAAGAAGCCATTTTGTCCTAGAAAGCCCAGTCTCCAGAAATTCTTAATAAATTGTGTTCTTTTTATTAACTCTGCTCAGACTGGATGTGGAGAGCAAAACTGACCTGAGCCCACCCTGTGCACGTACATGCACACACACACAGTTACAGCATGTTGCTAATCCTTCTCCTCATTAAGAAATGGAATACATCTAGAAGACACCAAATACATACCTCTAACTTGTCAATCTTCCTGTAGATCTGTCTCATTTCTGTAGCTTTTGTGTAAATCTGAGGTATACTTTCATTGACAACTTGAGAGGAATCACTTCGAATCTAAAGATGATTCAAAGAAACAACACAAAAATCAGTGAATAAACTCAAACATTTAGTAGTTTTACTTCTCAAAACTAGAACTGTGCTCCAATTAAGAGACTAAAACTCACAGTTTAACAATATCAGATTAGTCTTAGTATTAAAATACTAGATGCAAACTAATAAGCTAGCTTCTCTGTATAGTTTAGTGTCTGAACAAAATTTATTTTGCATAGGCAAATATTTACCTCTTTAATTGTATTAAAAGTAGGCTATTGCAGCCTTATTACAACTAAGAGGTGGAACATTTCCCAAGACATACTAAAGAATTAAATATATTAAACTAAAGTTGTGACTTGTATTTTACTACCTGTGCATTTCCCCATCTTTGCTAAAAAAGTCAGGCTACAAAATCTTCTTTTATTGGTATTAAAAAAAGTAAAGCTCCCCTCAGAGCTGTGCAGAGAACCCTGGGTGCTACACTTTTAAAGATGGCCTGTATACCAACCAGTGCCAGCTTATAGGGACCTTCCACTCAGTTTCTCCATCTCCTCCCACGTGAAAGTGAAAACAAAGCTGCCTTTCTAGTGAAAGGGTCCCCTAAAGACAAATCTAGCTTTGGAGGTCTGGCAACTCTGGTTAGATACTTTGATTACAAAAACCACAGAGGATGTCTTTATGTGTTTTAAAGGAGAAGCAGAACATCATACTGTTCATTTAAACATTTGTCATTGCACTATTCAAAATGGGATTCTTTGTATATACATGGACAAATATACAAATACAATTAAATAAACAGGCAGTTATATAGCTATACAGGTATATTTTTGTTCCTACATTGAAGTTTGGTAGTTTTAATCTATGGGTGATCTAATTATAAAATTATGTAGTTATCAAATGTGCTTTCCGACTGGAATCTGACTCAACCAAAGGCAGCTTCCTATCTCTGTTTCACTTAAAAACACAAGAACATATTAAACTGTGTTCTGACTTCAAAAAATGCAGCTATATGCAAGTTACACATACCATGTCCAGCATTCCCACAAATTCATCCACTCTGGTCAGCAAATCTTCTAGGCTCTTGTCTAAGCTTTCTATCTGCAAAATAAAACCACTTTAAATATGCCTGAAAACACCCCCCACCACCACCCCAGGTCCTCCCACACAAAACCTCTGAGTACAGCCATCAGTCAGATGAAACCCAGGGTAACAGAAGCCCCACCTCTAAGCGCAGGTGACCAGTCACACTGGTATGTAGAGTTACGGAATGGTTTGGGTTGGAAGGGCCCTTTTAAAGTTATCCGGTCCACCCCTCCTTCAGTGAGCAGGGACATCTGCAAGTAGCAGGGTGCTCACAGCCCTGTCCCACCTGACCTGGAATGCTTCCAGGGATGGGGCTTCTACCACCTCTCTGGGCAACCTGGGCCAGTGTTTCACCACCCTCATCATTAAAAAAATCTCATGTTATTATCCCTATATCTAAATCTATGCTCTTTCAGTGTAAAGCCGCCACCTCTCGTCCTACCTGCCATGTACCTACACCCCTTGTCCTACCTGCCCTCGTAGAAAGTCTCTTCCCACCTCCTTGCAGGCTCCCCTTAGACACCGGGATAACGCCCCCCTGGGCC
>NW_008594018.1:57526-87181 GCF_000691845.1 Merops nubicus | reverse complement strand
AGGGAGATGAAGGAAGGAGAGATAAAAGAGCAAGGTCCAAGCCCTGACACTCTCCTACAGTATCAGTACAAGCCATGTAGGAAGTGAGGTCTGGCACTAATGGTGATGTTCACAGGGTGCATCCCCTCTGCAGGGGAAAAACCATTGCATGAGAGCAGGGAATGAGGGAGAGGTCCATAAGGATCAGCTTTGGACAGAGCACTGAGCAAAGCATGAAGTCTGGGACTAGGGAGGATCTGGTGTGGCCAGTCCATTAGTTCTGGTTGAATCCAAAGATATAGCCCCATGGAATTACAGAATCGTTTTGGTTGGAAGAGACCTTCAAGATCACCAAGTCCAACTGTTAACCCAGCACTGCCAGGTCACCACTAAGCCATGTCCCTCAGCACCACATCTATGTGGATTTCCAATCCCTCCAGGGATGGGGAATCCACCACCGCCCACAGAAGTTCTGGTTCAGGGCTTGACAAACCTTTTGGGGAAGAAATTGTTTTCATGTCCAACCTAAACCTCCCCTGGTGCAACTTGAGGCTGTTTCCTCTTCTCCTATCACTTGTTCCTTCAGAGAAGAAACCAATCCCCATCTCACTCCAGCTTCCTTCCTTTCAGGGAGTTGTTGAGACCCAGGAGGTCTCCCCTGAGCCTCCTTTTCTCCAGGCTCAACATGCCCAGGTCCCTCAGCTGCTCCTCACCAAACTTGTGCTCTAGACCACTCCCCAGCTTCATTGTCCTTCGTTGGAGTGAGTGGCCCAAAACTGAGCCCAGGATTCAAGGTGCAGCTTCCCCATTGCTAAGTCCAGGGGGACGATCCCTGCCCTAGTCCTTTTGGCCACACCAGTGCTGATACAAGCCAGGCTGTTGCTGTTCTCAGTCCTCTTCTAAGCTGCCTCATTGCCAGCAGCAGGGAGTAGCGTTGCTGCTTCACAAGCCCTTGTGTAGCATGTCAGACAGGGCAGGAGCAGAAAGTCTGTCTCAGGTCCCATGCCCCATGGCTGTGAAGAGGACTGATGCTAGTCAAGCATCAGAGCTAGCTGCTTAGATCTCTGCTTCTTCCTTTCCCAGACATGGAGGGTTTGAAAGTGGTACCCAAGGCTCTCATTCCATTAGGTGTGGTGAGGTTCCCATGAGGAGCTCTGTGACCTGGGAGGAGAGAGAGGTATTGGAACTAGATGGAGCTTTCAGATGGGGAACTTTTTTGGGTAGAAGCTATGAAATCATCGCCTTGCTTCTGGGGTCACCAAGATCCAACCGAGCTTCCAGTGAGCTCCGGGCAAAGAGGGAGAAGAGCAGGAGGGTTCTCCTGATGCTCAGGGCATCTGGCTCCAGCCATGTCCTTCACGTGTGGTGGAGGACACTTGCCTGGGAAGAGCAGGGGCTGAGCACCATGACTGGTGGAGCAGAGAGCATGGTGGCTCTCCAAACATGCCTTTGGACACTGCTGCTTGCACAGTGGCTGCCAGGAGCTCGGGTAGGTGTGGTGCTGCCTTCCCAAAAGCCAGGGACCTGCACCATGGTGTAGGCACGTGCCTTGCTTTCTGTTGCTGATGTGTTTGCTGGACCTGGAGGGATGGGGAAGCAGCCTAAGACAACCCAGCAAGAGGTAAGAATTTAAGGGGTGGGAAGTCTCCTTAAGCTCCTCGTGCACTACAGATCTGCACAGCGAGGTCCTCCTGAAAAGCTCTGATAACCAAAATCATTAAAGCCCAAACAAACCAAGAGTAACTCGTTTTTAACACAACAATGCATTTGATTTGCCTTGAAGGTTCTGGAGAAAAATGGTTCTCCAGGGAAGTGTGGAAAGTAATCCTAGCTCCGTGATCCCTCCTCTCTGCTTTATTTGCCCCAGTCTGGCTTGGCTGCACTGGGATTGGTCGCTGTGGGCTCTGTCAGCTGGCTGGCAAGTAGGAGGGAGCAGGGGAGGCTGCTGCCAGGCCCCCTCCAGCCCACACTCCCTGGAAAAACGGCTGAGATGAAGAGGGGGAGACATGGAGGGCTTTGCAGAGAGTGCATTGCCCAGCTGCCTGCCTTCAACCCCCCCAAAGAGTTAGTGACTGCCTTCTCCTCAGGACCTTATTCTCCCATGTCCTTGCAAAGTTATGCTCTTTGCCTTGGTTTGGTGTTCTCCTTACCCCAAAATACTCCTGGGTTGGCTGGGCTGGGCTGGTGCTGGGTTCCTCCCCATGACATCCACCCTCAAGACGTCTGAAGGGGGATGCTGAGACTTCACAGAGCTTTGAAATGTTCCTACCCCCCACAACTCTTTCAAGCAAGCCAGCTGGTGTGCTTTCCACAGTTATCTTTTGCAGACCCTCAGGAATATCCTTTATGTCTCCAGCAGTCTGCAGACCTCACACTATAAACTACAGTGCCCGATTCAACTCTCAGGCATCGATTTCAGTGTGAGAATTATTTTCTGTAGCTTTTGGTATGCAGCAAAGTGGGTAAAATAAGCACCGTGTTCCCCTGGGGCTTGATAACCTGAGTCTATAAGATAGTGTTGGGCTCTAAAAAAAATGCCACTTTCCCTTTTTTTACTGATCATCAGATTATATTTTTAGATTATTTTATGGAGGATAGGAAGAAAAGGTCCCTCTATCTTTCTGGCAAATGCATTAGCCTGTGTATTCTTATATGTGTGTATGTATATGTAATTTTTTTACATGCATATTGTGATTGACATTCCTGAATGGTCCCTTTGTGTTACCTTCCATGGGTTGTCCCCTCCCTGACCATTGCCCCTGACACATCCATTCAATTGGATTCTCGTCTTTCCCCTCCCTGCTACTGCACTTCCTTGGGAGAAGCCTTGTTAGTAAGAGCCTAATGAAGTAAATGCGCTAATTAACCTTCCATTACTCTCCTCATTAAGACAACCTTTAATTTGCTTGGCAAAGTTTCTCTCCTTTACCACCCAGCTGTCAGTTTTCTTCTGCTGCTTCGATCTCTCTTTGGCCTCACATCGAGGATGGGAAAATCGATCCCGGCCTGATTTTCTTTCCCCTTCTTTCCAGCCAGCTGTAAACGCCAGTCAACAAGAAAGTAATAATGTAGTTTTCCCACCCTGGGAAGGAGAATTGCAGACATCAATAAGCACCTATTTAAAATGCAAATTGCTTTCTCAATCAGCCTGCCATCCTGGTTGGTTTAGTTGTGCCACGGGCTGTGGGCTTTGCAGCTGTCCTGGGGTGGCTTTGGGGTGCTTGGGATGGTTACATCCCTCTGGGTCTGTCCAACTCAAAGTATTTGTGGCTGATGTGGGTGGGATGGGGCTTTGCAAACTTAGGATGGGGGTTTCTCTGTTTGCCTGCAGCCTTAAGGTCTCATCCCACCCTCCATCCCTTTGGCTCCACTCTCCCCTAATGTCTATGTAGCTGCTGCTGTCTTTTGTTTCTTGGTGATCTCCAAAGTTTTTCTTTATCCTTTTTCTTAGAGGAAAAGTAAACACAGGGGACAGAAATAATCCAGAATAAAAGGCAGTAGAGGCTGAGCAGAGGAGCTGGCTGCAGCTTTGAGCTGCTGGGGGGTCAGGTGTTGTGTTTCTGTCTCATGTGAGGAGGATGACTGTGTGTACCAGCCTTGGGGGAAAGCCTGCATCACTATGGACTTTGGGAAGGTTGCACAGAATAAGGAATGTAGCCACTTGGAGCAGGGAATGAGGTAGGGAAATATCTCACAATCAGTTAGGAGATAAACTGTCCCCTGCCCCATCAGTGGTGCCTGGGACCAGAAGTCTAAGACTCCCAGCCTTAGGACCAGAAAGTGGTGCAGCCCATCATCTCATGAGGATCAGCAATCAGTAGGACAACATTCCCCCATGCTGCAATGGGGATAGCATGGGGCTGCTCAATCATTGCCAATTTACTGACTCTAAATTTTGTTCAGGGAGTTGAGTTCGTGTCCTGCTTTGCAGGGACACACCTACTTCACTTCCATTAGAAGCAGCTTGCACCTCCTCTGCCTTCCTGCATGGGTTTGGGGAGCACAGGATGGTCCAGCACTGGGAGAAGAGGACTCCCTGGTCAACCTCCATCCTCTCTTTCTTCTTGAAGTGGATGGAAAATGTATCAGAAAGCCCTTGTTGGAGAGGGTGAACACCAGGGAGGTGATAATAGGGACTGCCAACTGAACATCAAAGGCTGATGAGTATTGCAGAGGATGGGCTCAGGAGGAAGCCTCTCCGTTGAAGGCTGGAGGGAGGTAGGATATGGACCTGTTTTGGGGCAATGGTAACAAGGTATACTTCCTTGTTGGGAAGGCTTCAGCTTGGACATGGTAAAAAAGGGGGTTTACTGGGTGGGGGTGAGAGCCAGGGCTAGGCCTGCCCTTGGAAGGGAGGTGGCAGAGGGAGAGCTAATTTCTGATGTCCTTCAAACCTGGACTTTGTCCCTTCTTCCAACCCTTCTCTCCTCCCCTGGCCTACACAGCTTGTCCTCCCTGTTAGCATCTTAATTGATCTTGTTGTTCTCAACATCCTCCGCATGCTCCAACTCCAGCTGTGCTTAAACAGAACAAAGTCCCTTCCAATTTCCTCACCGCTTAAAAGAAAATTGAATCCTTTATCTGCAAGAGGAGAGGAAAACTGCAAATACATGGAACAGTAAATAGTTAAATAATCAAAGCAGATGACTCCAAATTGCCTGGAAAGTTAAACATGAATGGCTTGTCTTCTTCCTGCGTTCCTCCTTTTTTAAGAAGTATACATATATATATATACACACACTTGCACTTCTCATTCCTGTTAAATATTCTTATCTATCTGGTTCTGTAAATAAAGGGAAGGAGAGGAGGGAGTTACCAGGTAGCCGTGTGACTGACGGATCTGAAGCCCTCGTCATTCTGTCAGGGGCCAGTGCTCTTTGGCTGTGTTTATCTCTTTAATCTAAATATCCATCCGTAGGACGGAAATGGGCTGGAATAGGAATCGTGACAGCCCGAGCGCTGAGGAGAGAGACGCTTATTGCAGCTTCTGCAGCCGCTCCCTGTCCTGATGGAGCTGTCAGGAGAAAAGCACAGCTAGAGCGCAGGGGTGGGGAAAAAAAAAACATATCACAGCTCCCCAACCCCTCACACAAAAGCTAATCCAGCCTATGAGATGGGAAAGAAAAACAGAGCTGCTCCTGTCTAAATTGCATCCTGCAGAGTACGAGCCGGACGGCAGGATTTCCCCCTTCCCTTCCCAGTGCTGCTCCCAATTGGAGACAGGGTTGGGTGGGTTTTCCTTGCTGGTGCTGTGGGAGGTGGCTGGAAGTTGAAGGGAAAATTTTTCCCAAGGTGATGCTCACTGCTGTGCAAACGCCCTGGCTTCACACATCCTTCTGAGCAGTCCCTTCAGGTCAATCACCACCTTCACCTTCAATATGTCCTCTCCCACACTCAGCACATCTGTGCATGGGCAACTCCATCGTGCTTACCTCTCTCAAAGCTCCAACAGAGTCATTGCTCCTGGATTTTAACCTGTTTTCCAAGCTGGCTTCTCCCATGCCCCTTGCACCCACATCTCTCCCAAAGCAGCCTCTGTTTCCTCAAGCAAAGAGCTCCCATGTGAATCGGCACTCAATGGGTGCCATTAGCTGAAGCGATGCTGTGACAGAGGCAGTGTCACCCTGTGGACAGATGACCTTGTGCAGCCCCTCATGCTGCTGACAAACTGCTAGTGGAGCGTTAAGGGGAGGCACATTTACTTAAACTGGGCATTTTGGAGCCCTGAGATGTGTAAATTGACCTCGTGAGTCCTTTCACACCACCCAGAGGCTATTTCTGCCTCAGGACGCAGGCTCTGCTTGATCTTCCTGCACCTTGAATGCTGTGTTCTCTTTTGGGGCACTCACCCCCAAGAAGGACCAGGAGCTGGAGCGTGTCCAAAGAAGGAAAACGAAGCTGGAGAAGGGTCTAGAGCACAAGTCTGGTGAGGAGCAGCTGAGGGACCTGGGGGTGTTGTGCCTGGAGAAAAGGAGGCTCAAAGGAGACCTTCTCGCTCATGACACCTCCCTGAAAGGAAGGAGGTTGAAGGGAGATAGGAGTTGGTCTCTTCTCCCAGGGAACAAGCAGTAGAAGTGGAAACAGCCTCAAGTTGCACCAGGGGAGGTTTAGGTTGGACATGAGGAAAAAGGTCTTCCCCAAAAGGGTTGACAAGCCCTGGAAGAGGCTGTCAAGAGTAGTCATAGAGTCTCTGTCCCTGGAGATTGACAAGCCCTGGAAGAGGCTGTCAAGGGTAGTCATGGAGTCTCTGTCCCTGGAGAGGTTTCAAAGCTGTGTAGATGTGGTGCTGAAGGACATGGTTTAGTGGTAACCTGGTGATGCTGGGTTAACGGTTGAGGTTGATGATCTTAAAGGTCTTTTCCAACCAAAACGATTCTATGATTCCCATGACTGGCTGCTGTGTCCTGTAACCAAACCTCTTTTGGTATCTCCAGTCACAGGAGTAAAGCAAAGGCTTTCCATACCCTAGAACACCCTGGAGAAACAACTGCTTGCTATCTGACTGAGACTCAGGTGTAGTTTCCAGCTTCTAGGGAGTGAGGATGCTCACAGGAGTAAAGCAAAGGCTTTCCATCCCCTAGAACACCCTGGAGAAGCAACTGCTTGCTGTCTGACTGAGACTCAGGTGTAGTGTCCAGCTTCTAGGGTGTGAGGATGTTGTCTTCCTAGAGCTCAGCCTATGGCCTCTAGCCTTCCTTGGGCTGAGTGAGGAGCATCCCTGCTGCTCTCTCTGGGAGCACCTCTGCCTGGATGTGTTCTGGGCTTGCTCCCCCTTGCTGAAAAACTAAAAAGCCCACTCTCCAGCTGGGCTTCCTTCACACTCATAGCAACCACAGGCTGTAGCCAGTTTTCCTGCTGGACAAAGATTGGGCTTTGCCATTCCCTTTCTCCAGGCTGGGATTTAGCATGTTCATGTTCATCTCCAGGCAAGGTCTGGTTCAGCTCTTTCCTCCTCCATTGCTTTTGTCTTCCTCTCCCTGCTGTGCCCTAGATGGTGCTTGTCACCTGGATGAAATGGAGTTGCAGATGATGGGAGGTGTGACTGGCTTCCAGGAGCTCTTGCAAATACTTCAGAGATCATCGGGGATTTATATTTCCTTCATTGGACTTTGACCTTAATTTCTTCCATTTTGCTGGGCTGTAAAATTCATTAGAGACCCAACAGCAAAGTGATTGAGATGTCAGACCAGGCAATTGTGTGGTTATTTAATCTATCAGATGTGCTGCTTGCCATTTCGGTGGACAACAGGAGAATATGAAATCAATACTGTTCATTAGCAGGGTACTTGCACCCAGCTCCAGCACAGAGTTCCAGTAAAACCCACCGAGGTGGGCATCTAAATGGTCTTGGTGTCACTTTGGGCAGTGGAAACCCATGCTCGAGGTACCTGCTTCTTTTGCTCAAGGCTTCTGTCAGCTCCTATTTTAAACCTCAACCTCCAGCCTGGCTACAGTAAATTCCTCCCTGCTAAATCAAGGCTGCCCAGGCAAGTGTTAACCCCGCTCACTTGTGAGGAGCTGATGTTGCAGGGCCCGCTGTTATAAAACACAATCAAGGAGGCTTTTTTATTCCCCAGTGGCTGGCAGAAGAGGTGGGCAAAAGCTCTGCAGTTCCCAGGGGGGTTGATTGGCTATTTTTCAACCCCTAGCCAAGTTCAACGCAACCCTCTGGGGTCATTAGCGACGATTGAGCTCCCAGCTCGGCGCGTGGTCTGAAGCTGCTGGGGAAGGTGGTGGTGCTGGTACCCCCAGCATCACCTTGGTTCCATCCTTCCTGGTTAATCACGCCGCTGGGCTCCGGCGTGGTGATGCTGGATGGCTCTGCTCATGCCTGATTGCCACCTCCCACCAGGCAGCTGCTCTTCAACGGCCTGGAAAAGAGCACGGTCAGAGCAGGCAATGCCAGGGAACGAGCTGATTTCTGTCTGAGAAGGGTTTAATGACTTTAAGTAGGTTTTCCATTGGTTTTCTTGATCCGATTTTGCAGCCCAGAGATTGCTTCTCGTGGAAACTCTTGGCCCTTCACATTTCTTTCCCTCAAATCACAAATCAAATCCCAATGCGGGTGGATACCAGAGGCTGCCTGCTTTTTACCCGGCACCTGAAGACTGCAGCAGGCTGAGTTTAAGAAGGGCTGATTGTTGTTGAACACAAGCCAGTTTAGGTGGCTTCAGAAATTGGTATGATGACAGGGCATGGCTCCCCACCCTGGGTTGCTTGTAGTGTGCTCTGAGCGGCCTGTGGCAGCCCAGTCTGCCCCAAGGAGTGACCATGGCTCCCTTGGTTCAAGCCCCAGGTGTCCTGTTGGCACAGTTGTGTGTCAGTCTCCCCACTGTGTCCTCAGCAGGGCCAGGGGAGCAGGCAGGCGGTGGTGAGACCAGACTCACACACGGTCACGCCCGTCCCCTGATAGCTTTTTGATGCTCAGTAATTGCTTTCTTGCTACAACTCTTTTAAGCAGAGAGCTTCTGGCCAAAGCAATTTGCTCCCCATCAATTTTTATTTCCAGGTTGTTGCATGCGAGGTAGGGGAAGGAAAACAAAGAGGGCGAACGAGAGCAAACTGAGCTGGGACCTGCTCCAGCAGCCCCACACAGATGGAAAGGTGGGAAGGATTCAGCTCCTTGGTGCCAGCAGAGCCATCTTCAGGCAGGCAGGACATGGCAGCCCAGCTCATCCAGACAGCAACTAGTTGTCCTTCCAGTGTGCTTTGCTCACCCCTGCAACTAACCTCAGGCTGCTCATCCTTGCCTGGCAAGTTCGGGGAGATGAAGGCCGTAGTGGGGCTCTGCAGGGCATCCGTGCTGCCCAGAAAGGCTCTTCTTGACTCTTTAAGCTCTTCCCCACTCCTCCTACCATGCTCCCTGAAGCTGCTGTGAGTAGAGTTAATCTCGGGCAGTTTAAGAAGTCGTTGAGTGGGACTCGGCGGATGATGAATGTCGAAACCATTACTGGGGAAGCTCCGTGGAGCTGTTTAAAACTCAAGTCTCCCATGTAAATTTCTGCTCCATCAATCCTGATGACATGTCAAACATTGCTATTGTTTCCCGAACAAATTGGATGACATGCCCTTTCCTGCAGATTTGCCCACAAGAGCAGAACCGTTTGCCAGCTCCTCGCTTATTGTCTCCAGCTCTGCCAGCCTGGGAGCCTGTGGGGAAGGAGAGGTGTGATGGCCCTTGGTGGGACAAAAGGAAGACATCCCCAGTGTTTGTGCCTGGGGGGTGGAGATGCGTGGAGAGCTGGGCCAGGGGGATTTTTGTGCTCCTGTGATTTGTGTGCTGGGTGCCCCTGACGTGCTCCAGCCCAATAAATTAATCTTTTGGGTTATCTGGGCTTCCTCTTCTCACCATTCTCCTGGAGTTTAGCTGTGCAAATGTGGTTTTTTTTAGAAATAGACTACACTGGTGACAGCTCATAAAAGTACAGATGTGGACCTGCGTTTTTATCCTGCCCTTTTGCAGGCTCCAGTGGGCAAATCCTGCTTTAATATTCTGGGCAGGAGAGGAGCAGCCGTTAAATCCATTTGAATGCTTCTCCAGGTGGAACCCCAGGAAACTTCCAGCCAGATGCCTTTCCTCCTCTGGCTGCAGGGATGGATGCATGCGTGCTGGCGGGGGGGCCAACCAGTCCCACTCAGTGAGGCAGGAGAGCTGTGGGAAAACTGCTGTCAACCAAGGATTGTGAAAGGCCCCACAAAGCTTGGTGGGATTTGGGAGCCCTTGGGATTGCTTTGCAAAGGGAGTACGTGTCACCTCCCCAGGGGTTTGAGCATCTGAGCATCGATTTTATCCTTAGAGGGAAAATATTTGGTATACAGGAATGAGTGTAGACCCAAAATTAAATATGCTGAGCGTGCACCATTTTGCTTTTTTGCATATTCCCTGTCACGCTCAAGTAACCTGCTCTGTTGCCCTGCATTATGTCCGTGATGTTCAGTTGCTGGGAAAGCCACCAAGCAGGTATCACCTTCCACCTCCTTGGGTGTAAATCAGGGTAAGTCATTAGCCTGGCTGCTGAGGTGCTCTACAGGGCAGAGTTAAGCTCCCCAGCCCCCTGGCTCCTCATGAGTTGGTCACTTTGCCTTGCTGGCAGTTTTGGTTGGCCCGGCATCACCTCAGCGTGGGGTCCGGCCCACCCTCCTGGCTCAAGTCCCCCAGGGCCTCTCAGCCTCCCATGCTGAGCAGCTTTGTGCTAACCTTCTTTTAACCTTCCTCCTCCCCTGTATTTTTTTTCCTCAGCAGAAGAAAATTACACTTTCCCAGGGTTGTCTGTCACTGCAATAAGCACTTACAAGTGCAATTGTACGGGGCCAAATGAAGGGAATTAGTCTTGCCTGGGCTTTGTGGCACTGTCAGCCCCCCTGTAAATCATTATCTCATCATCAGCCCGTCCAGGCGCTTGGAAAATGCCTTTCTGGGCTCTGCTCTGGCACCAGACACTTAGGGATTAATGGGACCTAGGGGTTCACAGAGGTGATAGGTGCAGAAGTAACAGCTGGCTTGTGTTAGCCATGCTAAGGATGTTCAAGGATTTTGGAGAGAGAGGACCAGGGGCCCTTGTTGGCCAGCCCTGGCCATGCTTTGGGGCTTTGCCACCATGATTCAGAGCCACTTGGGCTGGTGGCAGTAGTTAGGATGGAGGACCACATCATTATCAGTTGGCTGGGGGAGGATGAGGTGGGCAGATGATAGATTAACCCCTCTGCTCCCAGGGTGTTTCCATTCAGTAAAGCAGTCAGGCTCTGGTTGGGGTGGGGCATGTTCATAGGTGTCCTTCGTGGTGCCCTCTAAGGAGCAATATGCCCTCCAGAAGCAGGTTCCACTCACTCAACAGCCACCTCTCTGGGCAGATTTTGGCAGATTTGTTGCATTTTCCTGAACACAATTGCAACGCACACAAAAAGTAAATCACATCTTAGCAGTGGAGAGGAAAATCAGTAGGTCTGAAAGGTTAGGTCCACCAGTGTGCCCTTCAGCTTGTGTAAAGCAGCAGAACTTTGCCAGCTGAACTGAGGAAGCATTTTTGGGGACAAAAATTGAATTAATTCAGGCTGGTTTTCATCCCTTTGCCCCTCTGCCACCCTATTGTGTGGCAGGTAAGTGGTGCACAGGGGTAAAACTTTGATGTTCTCAAGTTCCTGCTCAGCTGTCAAGGATAATCAAGGCCATCAATAAATCAGGAAGGTTTCAGGAACAGGTTGTGTTCCGTACCAGTCCTAAAATACAGCCTTTTGCTAGTATCTGGACATAAAATGTGTCTTTGACCCTGCTTTTTCACAACAGACCTGTTGGTGTCTAAGTAATCCAGACAGGACTCCATTTAGAAAATATACTGGGGGAGAAAAAGGATATTTGTGGGCTTGTATTCCACTTTCCTCACCTAAAAATGAAATTTTCTGCTCCTTTTTCCTGCTGCCACTCATGCATATTTTATATATTCATTAGAGGAAAGACTTTAAAACGTACATAAATCTTGCCTTGCTCATCCAGAGCTGACACACAGTGAGTTTGGCACACCTTCCCCAGAAGATGCTGGTTGCTTGGCCGTGACCAGACCTCTCCAGCTTCAGCAGCTGGCAGCAGTGTACGTGCAGCTCGTTCTGCTGCCAGCAGTGGCTTTGGCTGGGAGCTGGCACTGCACCCTCATGCTGCAGCATCCTGAGGGCAATTGGTCCAACATTGGGCTTGCAGCACATTGCATTCCCAAAAGGGCTGTCCAGCAGGAGCTGCTGGTGGAAAGCAAGGTCTAAATCCCTTTCTTTGCTTTTCCTGCTCTGTATGGATGGGTGTACACTCCACTGGATAAAAATTCAGCTGGATGGCCAGGCCCAGAGCATGGTGGTGAGAGGAGTTAAATCCAGCTGGTGGCTGGTCAGAAGTGGTGTTCCCCAGGGCTCAGTACTAGGGATGGTTCTCTTTAATATCTTTATCAATGATCTGGATGAGGACATCAAGGGCACCCTCAGTAAGTTTGCAGACAACACCAAGTTGGATAGGAGTGTTGATCTGCTGGAGGGTATAGAGGCTTTACAAAGCAGTCTGGACAGGCTGGATTGGTGGGCTGTGGCCAATGGGATGAGGTTTAACAAAGCCAAGTGCCAGGTCCTGCAGTTAGGTCACAGCAAACCCAGGCCAACCACAGCCTTGCTTGGATCAGCACTAGTGTGGCCAGCAGGACTAGGGGAGGAATCATCCCCCTGGACTCAGTACTAGAGGTTGCACTTGGATTCATTTTTAGTCCCCTCACTCCAAGAAGGACATTGAGGGACTGGAGCATGTCCAAAGAAGGGTAATGAAGCCAGTGGAGAGTCTAGAGCACAAGTCTTGTGAGGTGCAGCAGACGGACATGGAGGTGTTGACCCTGGAGGAAAGGAGGCTCAGAGGAGACCTTCTCACTCTGCACAGCTTCCTGATAGGAGATTGGAGCAAGATGGGGGTTGGTCTCTTCTCCCCAGGAACAAGCAATAGTACAAAAGGGAACAGCCTCAAATTGCACTGGGGGAGGTTTAGGTTGGACATTAAGAAAAACGTCTTCCCTGAAAGGGTTGTCAAGTGCTGGAATAGGCTTCCCAAGGCAGTGGTGGAGTCCCCATCCCTGGAGGGATTTCAAAGCTGTGGAGATGTGGTGCTGAGGGACACAGTTCGGTGGTGAGCTGGCAGTGCTGGGTTAACAGTTAGACTTGATGATCTTAAACATCTCCTCCAATCAAAACAATTCTACAATTCTATGTATGTTAGCTTGGGGAGGGGGTGTCAGTTTTGAAGCAGGAGAGGTTTTTATTTCTCTCCCCACAGCTCCAGGCATCCTGCCACCAGCCTGGAATGCACAGTAAGAGCTGTGGATGCCAAGTCTCAGCTTTTTGACTTCACAGGGCCAGGTGAAGTGACCCACAAGGATTGTCCATGGAGACCTTCATCTCACATGTCCTTCCCATATTAGCTTAGAACATCAGGGAAATTACGTGCACGTAAATTTCCCACTGCCCTAAGTTTTAGGAGTGACACTGAGAGATGTTGATGGAGGACTGTGATGTAGAGCAGGCTGTGAGGCAGGGACATGCAGGATAACCTGGCTGAGAGCAGACAGCCCCAGCCCCACGTCACTTGGGTGACAAATGGCACAAGCTCAGTGCAGGTACCAGGCCATTGGCTCATGGGTAGCAGGAGGCAAAGAGGGTGTAATGGATTCTCCAGTGTGTCCAATGTTGCCACAAACACCTTCATTTATTGATTAACTTTTATTTTTTCAGGCAACTGATAACGACGTGGGCACATATGGGAAAGTCAATTATTTTTTCAGTGATGACCCTGACCGGTAAGTGTGAGTGAACCACCCACATGACTCTGACTCTTCCAAATCTCTTCTCATTAAGAAGTCACATGGCAATTTAAGGGCATTTGTTATGTCCTACCTGGGAACATCACTATGTTGTCTTCCAAAGGGGCAAGTTAACACATGCCCTGTGCCCAGCGTGTTCAATTGCTTTGCTGAATGGGAACCTACAGGCACCAGCATTGCTTGGGACCAATAAATGCATTTGCCAGAGAGTTGTTGGCCCTGGAGCATCATGTGTGATAGCTCATGGTAGACAGGTGAGGGATGCATGTGGGCTGCCCAGCAGAAAGGATTTGAGGTCCTCTGAACCCACTTTCTCTGCCTGTAGAGCAGCACTGAGGGTTTCTACCCCAACAATGGCTCTTGAAGGTTCTCTGAGACCTAATATTGCTCAGAAGAAAGCCACAAACTTTACCTGCCATGGTGCTAGCTGTCAGGCTACTGCCACCCCATCTGTCCATCTCCAGTGTGTGGTCACTGGGGCTCTCACCCCTTTTCCTGTCCTCTCAGTTTCTCTCTGGACAAGGACACGGGCATCATCCTCCTGACATCTCGGCTGGACTTTGAGACCACGCAGCGTTACACCTTGACCATCATTGCCAGGGACGGTGGAGGGGAGGAGACAACGGGGCGCGTCCGGATCAACGTCCTCGATGTCAACGACAACGTCCCCACCTTCCAGAAGGAGGCATACCTGGGGGCCCTGCGGGAGAACGAGCCCTCTGTCACCCAGGTGGTCCGGCTCCGGGTGAGGGACCGGAGCAGCTCCTCAGCATGCGTGGTGGGAAGACCATAGCGAGCTGGGTCCTCATCCTCCCCTGCTCCCTTCCTCCCTGTGCCCATCTGAAGAGTAATTTATAGGGCAACTGAGGTGCTGTTGAGTGGTGCATTCCCTCCTCCTCCTCTCTTATAAATCCCATGCCTAGACAGCATCCCCAGGACCTGGGGCTTCTCCCAAGGCACAAGTGTTGTCTCCATATCACCTTGTTCTGCTCAATGAAGTCAGCAGGCACCAAGGGGAAGGTTTGTTGTTGATGGAGCTGTAAGCCTCGTGCTGCCAAGGGAAGATTTTTTTGTTTCTTCAGCACAAGAACAAATTTTGCTATGATGCAAAAGCATGACTTTCCCTCTGTGGGGTCGGGCTGGGTGAGTGCTTCAGGTAGGCAGGAGAGGAGAACCTGGTGAGTCCTCCCTCGGAGGAGAGGCTGGTTTAAAAACCCTTTCAGGACCCTTGATGAATGTTCTTCCTCCACTGGTTTCCCACACTCCTTGAGCTCAGCCTGCACATCCCTCGTCTCTCTCCCATTGCACATCACCAGCAACAGCTCCCCTGCTCACTAACTCCCTCTGCTCGTGCTTTAGGCATCAGATGAGGACTCCCCTCCAAACAACCAGATCACTTACAGCATCGTGCAGGCCTCTGCCTTCCCCGACTACTTTGACATCGTGGTGTCAGAAGGGTACGGAGGTAAGTGCTGGTCCCAAGACCACAGAGCCCTGGACAAGCAGCAGCAGCTCAGGCTGCACTCAAACCCCTGAAAGCAGTTGTGCCAGCAAGCTTTAAGAAGCTGCTCCAGCAGCTCCTCTGCTTGTCCTGACCTCATCAGCAACACAATCCTTTGCAGCAGGACTTGAGCCAAGGATGTGACTGAAAAGCTGCCTGATTAAAAAGAGCTTGGGGGTGGTGGTCAATAGCCAGCTAAAGATGAGCCAGTGTGTGCCCAGGTGGCCAAGAAGGTCAACAGCAGCCTGGCAAACAGCACTAGTGTGGCCAGCAGGACTAGGATAAGAATTATCCCCCTGGACTTGGCACTGGGGAGGCCTCATCTCAAATCATGTTTTCAGTTTTGGGCCCCTCACTCCCAAGGACACTGAGGGACTGGAGCATATCTAAAGAAGGGCAATGAAGCTGGGGAAGGGTCTAGAGCACAAGTCTGTTTGTGAGGAGCAGCTAAGGGACCTGGTGTTGTTGAGCGTGGAGCAAAGGAGGCTCAGGGGAGACCTTCTCACTGTCAACAGCTCCCTGAAAGGAGGTTGGAGCTAGGTAGGAGTCAGTCTCTTCTCCCAGGAAATGAGCAATAGAACAGGAGGAAATGGCCTCAGGTTGCAGCAAGCAAGGTTTAGGTTGGACATCAGGGAAAATTTCTTCCCAAAAGTATTGTCAAGCCCTGGAAGAGGCTGCCTGGGGCAGTGGTGGAGTCCCCATCTCTGGAAGGATTTCAAAGCTATTTAAATGTGGTGCTGAGGTATATGGTTTAGTGGCAACCTGGCAGTGCTGGGTTAATGGTTAGATTTGATGACGGTGCTGAGGTATATGGTTTAGTGGCAAACTGGCAGTGCAGGGTTAATGGTTAGATCTGATGATCATAAAGATATCTTCCAATGAAAAACAGTTCTATGATTTTAAGCTGCTGCAGGGCCCCGTGTCTGTGGGTGTACAGTTCCCTCTGGGTCATGCCAGTGCAAGGAGCTCAGTAATGCCCAACACTTGTGTTTTCAGGGCATTGCCACCTCAAGCAGGTACTATTGGCCCAGGGAGGTGGTGTGGATAGGCCACCTCCCAAGCTTTACCACTGTCCTGTGCAGTGTGTGGGTGCTCTCCTGACCACTCTGCTTTGCATCCTTTCAGTGATCAGTGTGAACCACCCTCTCGACTACGAGCAGGTGGCCAATGGGGTTATTTACCTGACTGTGATGGCCACAGATGCTGGGAACCCACCGCTCAACAGCACCGTCCCCGTCACCATTGAGGTGTTTGTAAGTATGGTGTCCAACAATACTGTCATGGTTGCCCTTCTACTGCTCTGTGGCAGTACCAATAATTCATCAATAATCCAGCAAGGCCCTTCCACCCCATGGCTGACAATTACATGTGTCTCATTACATCTGTCATCTATGTTTCATGTACATATATGTCATCCATGCTGGTTAAAGAAATGCCATCTCTGATAGTTGGTAAGGTCTGAGTGACAGAGGACAAGTGAGTGTCTTCCAGGGGGTGTCACCACAGACAGACACAGATGGGCTGTCCTGACCCCATGCACCTCCTCCCTCTCCTCAGCTGTGCACAATGCAAGGAAGAGCTGCTGGAACTAATGTGGTAGGAGCCCTAGCTGATCACAGAGCAAGGAGCAGAGCTGGGAATGGACTGAAAATCTACTTTCTGCCCATGTTTTTGACTGGGGAGGTTCACTGAGCACCTGGTGAGCCCTTCTCTACTCACAGGGAACTCCTAGCTAGGATGCTTTCGACATATGTAGCCAGAAGTGCTCACTGCAGCTCAGATACAGAGGAAAGGTCTCTGGCTGCACGTTAGCACCTGTAGTGTCAGAAATCATCAGTCCCTGAATCCATTATGGGCAGTTATTTGTTTGTTTCCTCAACACTGGCCTCCCAGGCAGGCTCCAAGCTTTGCTGTGCATCCCACACGCCAGCATAGGTGCAGAACTCCTCGAGGAGACGTTGCTGCTGGGAGAGGTAAAGCATCACAGCATTCCTTGGGAAGATTAGATCAGATTGTCACTTCGAGGCACATTGTGGTTTGAGGATGTCTGGAGGGGAGGTATCAGCGACAGAGACAGCTTGCTTGATAAGCTGTCAGTCTTATGGTGATGAGATCTAAGCCAGGCTGGCGGCAGCGTCAATCTGAGAAGGCGAAGAAGATGAAATCCATGGTGCCATAGGATGAGAGTGAAGTCTCAGGAACATCTCTCTGCTCCACTTTCCTCACTATGCTCAGGAGAGGAGGGATATGACAGTTCCAGCGAGGGGGGGGGGGTTAGTGGCAACTAAATACATCCATCTCACTCTGTGCTTTAGACAGCATAAACACCTCCTTCTAAAGACCACGCTTCAGTGGGTCATCTCCTCCGGGTTGAGTCTGTACACTGGTGGGTTTTAAGTAGCTGTCACTTTTCCCACTCTCAACCAAAGGGCTTTTCTCTCAACTGGAAAAAGGTGGGGGGGGGAAGGCAGCAAATAGGAAGAAAATGAAGAGGAAGCGTTTCACGATGGCACTCGAGGAACAAGAGCCGTGAAAAGGCAAAACGAGAAAGAATGTTGAGGGAGGTGATTTTTTTTCATCCTTTGGTTGTTGGTTTTTAATAAAGAAGTCAAACTCGCCTTGTAGATTTCCCATTAGGGGACAATACGCTTTTGTAGAGGGAGCCACCGAATCAGAACTAATAGCACACGCCACGCCAGGATCCGGGGAAATATCACCACTAATACATTTCTGCCTCGCTCCCTGCGGCTGACACCCCGCTCAGGGCCACAAGCCAGTGACTTGTAGCCTGTATACGTCTGGAAGAAAGGGGCTTGTGAGCATCTGTGTGAACATTTTGCCCAGGGAAGTTGTGGGGACCCCATCCCTGGAGGGATTTAAAAGCTGTGGAGATGTGGTGCTGAGGGATGTGGTTTAGTGGTGACCTGATAGTGCCAGGTTAATGATTGGAGTTGACAATCTTAAAAGTCTCTTCCAACAAAAATGATTCTGTGATTCTGAAAAATTCCATCTGAGATGTGGCAGTTGTTGACATCAATTCTACAAGTCTGTCTGTCAGATGCTATCTTCTCAGCATCCCTGAAGATGATACAATAGCTGTTTGAGGGTGAGGATAGGGGGTGGCAGGAGGGCTGAGAGTCACAGGGATGTGGTAAGCTAGTCCTAGCTAGTTAGCTGGATGCCCTCTCCTGTGGGAACAGAAGAAGTGTGCTGGTAAGGTTTGCAGCAGGAAGCTTTGAAGTGTTGTTGCTGAAGTTGGCAATATCCTTCTCAAGTAGAAAAGCCACGTGCTGCACTGCAGGTAGGTGGAGCTCCAGCCAGATGGAAAGCCAGCCAGGAGGAGCGAGCCCCAGCCTCCCCAGGAGCCAGCTTGCCAGGCCGTGGCAGTGCTGAGCACGGCCCAGTGAACTCAGGACCGCTAACAGAATGGCACGGCATCTGCTCTGGCTTAAGTCCACCCAGCCTGGACCACAGCACAGCTCACCTGGCTCCAGCCATAGGTGGCACGTGGATGTACACCCCGCCTCTTGGTTCCCTTCACCCTCTCCTCCCAGGTCTGCACTAGGGCGATGACCCCAACCCTGCTCTTCAAGAAGGAGGAGGGATGGTGAGGACAGCACCCTAGGCAGCCAGTGTTTTCCTCATTACCCTCAGAGGAGGTGCGGTGAAAGCTGAGTGAGGCAAGGGCTGATTAAAGACCACCTGCTTCCAGCAATGATGGTAATTTAATTGCAGTACGATGGGCATCGTTGGCACGTGAAATTGCCTCAAATATCAAGTTCGGTGGCAGCAGGAGCAGCTGAGCCTGCAGGTCCATCAGCTGTCTCCAGGTAGAAAACGTCTCTAGAGCAGCTCCAGGGAAGCAGCAAAGTCTGTAACGGTGTTTTAATGTCCTGGCTGCTCCATCCTTTCCCTCCATAGGTGGTTGGGTTTGGCTCATTTAAGGCAGGTTCTTAACATTGTTTAAACAGCATTTAAAACTCCCCTTAGGGAGCTTTTAACTAGTCCAAAATCTGTTTTGGGGGATGTTTCAAACTGTTGCTCCTGCCTGGTTTCACCAGGCTGGCCATAGTTGTTGGCAGAGACAGGCTTGGGGGGAGCACATCGGTATGCAAACCAGCTTCCCCCCTGAAAATGCTGTAGCTGTTCTTTCTGCAGACCTCCACTTCAACAAAGGCAGCCAAAGCTTGGCAGGAGCTCCCGTGGCCAGTCCCATTTGCCTGGTGGCCTCATGGCCAGGGTGACCAGGAGCACTAAGCCACCCATGTGGAGGAGCAGGTCTGTACATGATGCTCCCATGATTCATGTGATGTTTGAGTCTTCCCAGGTGTTGCAGTGAAGGGGGGAGCAGCTCAGAGGATGGTAGTGATTCCTCAGACATATTGCTAGGATGCTGGGTAATGGGATATTCAGTAGTGTCCCCACTGCATGGCTCAGCAAAGTCACTGATCATCCATTACCTCCTTCTCAACTGCTTCTGCAGTGAAGCTCAGACCTCTGGTGCCTTACCCGTAAGGCCATATTCCCCACATTGATGCCTTGAGGTGGTCACATCTTGTGATGCAATCATCCAGGACATCACCAAACCAGAATTCTGCAGTCTTTTGACCATTTTGCCTTTTCCTCAACCAGCTTCTCAACTTTCTCTTTGCTTCAGGATGAAAATGACAACCCCCCAACATTCAGCAAGCCTTCCTATGTCATAACCGTCATGGAGGACATCATGGCAGGTATGGAGCACAGCCCTCCTCCTTCTCCAGTCTAGCAAAAGGGCCTTGGGGGTCTTACAGCCAGAACAGGGTGAGTGATGGCTTTTTTGGGAGGCAAAAAACAGAGACCAGTTTCAGGTCTGGGGGTTTGGCTCCACTGTGCATGCAGGCGAGGGGATCCCTTTGCCAAGTGACCTTTAGGAGCAATGTGGGGGAACGAGGCAGCTGGGGAGAGCTGCTCCAGGCTGAGAATGCTTCATCCTACTCCTCAATCATTCCCCCCAAGGAGCCACGGTGCTGTTTCTCAATGCCACGGACATGGACCGGTCCAGGGAGTATGGGCAGGACTCAATCATTTACTCCCTGGAGGGCTCCTCACATTTTCGGATCAACGCTCGCTCAGGTGAGCCTCCATACGTGCTTCCCCTCTTTTCCTTCCAGTTCCATCTTCTGAATTTACCCTGTTTTTCTTGCTATCATTTTTCCCCTTTTACCCTCTGTCCTGGTTCTGTGTAAAAAGGGGTTCAGGGCAGGACCCACACGGAAGAGAACTATGTACTTGCCGCTCCCCCCCTCCGAATGAGAGAGAGAGAGAGAGACACTTTGAAAAAAAAAATGAAGTATATTGTTTAACAAGGAACAGAAAACAAAAAAGGGAGGTAAGGAAAATAATATATACAAAGATTAGGGGAAAATACAAAAAATAAAATATAAAAAAAACGCTCAGAAATGGTTCCAAGGTTCCACAGAGTGAAAGGACAACTTCCCTCTCCAAGCTGCAGGACAGGAGTGAAGTTAGCACCCACTTCCTGCCTCTTATCAGAGTATGTGTTGGAAGGGGAGGGAATACAATGTTTCACCCCCACCCGGGCTCCTCCCAGTTGCTGGAAGGTCACACCCCCTTTCCAAGCCTCAAACCACAACACCCCCAGTACTTCCCCCACCCTTTTCTCCCGAGCATCCTGCTTAGGAAAAACATTATTTAAGGAATTCACTAGATTTCAGCCACCAGCACTTTTTCAGTCACTGTGGGAGCTTTGGCAGAGGCATCAGTGGAATCTCAGCTCCTGATGGGACTGGCATCTGAGAAAAGGCTTAGGTCAGTTAAGGAGCTGCTGCCCACCTTCCCTTGCTGGCATAATTCTTGGTTCATTATGGGCAGGAATATGCATAAGGGATCATAGACAATCATTACACCGGTTCCACGGTCTTCTGCTGACCACTTGCCCAATACAGAATGATATTATCATTAACGGGCAGCCCAGCAGCCAAACTCCTCCCTCTGCTACCACATCACACACTAGCGATCCAAACTGCCAGACAACCAGCAGGAGGAACAAGTCAATGCACTCACCCACCACAGTGGGCGTGAAGAAGGGAGTGAGCTGGGCAAAGAGCCAAGGTGTGAGTGATGGCAGCAGCCAGGGCATGAGCCCAGTTGTATAGTAGAGACTCAGAGACAGCTTCATGTACAAAGAAGGCCAACAGCATCCTGGCCTGGATCAGAAACAGTGTGACCAGCAGGAGCAGGGAGGTGATCATGCCCCTGGAATCAGCACTGGTGAGACCACACCTTGAGCACTGTGTCCAGTTTTGGGCACCACAGGAGGACATGGAGGTGCTGGAGCAGATCCAGAGAAGGGCTACGAGGCTGGTGAGAGGGCTGGAAAACATGCCTTGTGAGGATCAACTGAGGGAACTGGGGTTGTTTAGTTTGGAGAAGAGGAGACTGAGAGGTGACCTTATTGCTCTCTACAGCTACCTAAAAGGAGGTTGTAGTGAGGCAGGTATTGGTCTCTTTTCCCAAATGACTGATGATAGGATGAGAGGTAATGGCCTCAAGTTGTATCAGGGGAGGTTTCAATTTGATATTAGGAAGAATTTCTTCACTGAGAGAGTGGTTAGACACTGGAATGGGCTGCCCAGAGAGGTGGTGGAGTCATCATCCCTGGAGGTGTTCAAAAAATGAGGGGACGTGGCACTTGAGGCTCTGGTCTAGTGGTTAGGGAGATGTTGGGAGGAAGCTTGGACCTGAAGGTCCTTTCCAACCATAGTGATTCTATGATTCTGTGTTCAGGCCCTGCCAACCTGGGAACTCCACTTGCCACAAAGAGTCAGGGAGTCCTGATTCAGCCAGAATCCCCACACAGCACATCCACTGTATGGAAAAACCTCCCAACTCCACTGCCAGAGGAGTGAGCTCTCACAGAGGTGGCTTCTTGCCCTGCCTCCAAGTTAATGAGGAAGGTGTAGTCATCAGTTCCCACCCAAGGCTAGCCAGACGATGGGTGAAAACCAATCAGGAGGGTCTTTTTTGCCTGGTGGTGGACTTCATCCATATGCCAACCTTCATTTAGGGCTGGGGGTTTAACCCCAGCACTTCACCATAGGAAGGTACAATGTGAAGTTTGCAGGAGCTTGCTGACAGGGTCCATCTGTTTGAAAATTAATGAGAAGAAAGGGCCTGTTTGTGAAGGATCAAGTCTCTGGTTTTGAATGTCCCTTTTATTCACTGGTGCCCATATTCACCTCTAATCCCTCTCATCTCCTGTGGCTACAGGAGAAATCACGACGACGTCTTTGCTGGACCGAGAGGCCAAATCCGAATACATTCTCATCGTCCGGGCAGTGGATGGAGGTGTGGGCCACCACCAGAAGACAGGCATTGCCATGGTGAGTGTATGAAGGAGTAACTCCCACCTCCTTGAGCCACCAAAGTGCCCTCCTGGGGCTGGCATCAGGGAGGGTTGCCCAGACACTGACGCTTCAATTCTTGATGCTAGCAGAGTTCAATTTTAGCCGTGTGGGTGGGTAAAGAGCACATGATGGTGTGTGGCCTCTGAGCTGCCCCCTCTGCTGCTCACAACCCTTCAGAATGACTGTTGGGGCTGTGCAGACTTTGAAATCAGGCTCCCATTCCTGGCAAGCCATTCACCCAGGAGCCACTTGACCTTCCAGAGCTTTATGTGTCCAGTTCTCCGTGTGAAGGCATTAATGGGTACCTATTCCACCCACAGCACAGCTCCCTTTGTTTATGCCTCTTGAGAAAATGCTTAGTTGGAGAGCCTGTAGGCACTCTTAGTTGTTCCTGATGAGTACTATTCACATACTGCCTGGATCAAGGGTTTCCAGTGTGATTGTGATGCCTGGGCTTCTCACTTCTAAGCTAGAAGGTTCTGGTGAAGGTGCAGGCCATTGTACTGCAGGTTGAAGCCTACTGCTCTGCTTTGCCCTTCACAGACCTCAGGGAGGCCTGTTGTTTGCAAAGGGTTTCTAAAAGTCTTTGCAAATATTAGCTCAAAAGCCAAGGATCCATCTCTCACTGCTCATGGCACTGTGTTGGTTTGAACGTTTCACAACATTTGGGTGCTCCTGGGACGCTCAGTTGGGTTGCAGGAAGGATGCCCCACACAACAGAAGGTGATGCAGAGAAATATTGTGGTTGTGATGAGGAGATCTCTAAAATAATTGTCACTACTGCTGAGGACCATCAGGAGGGGTATGATCCAGGTGGCAGACTAGAAGCTTCCTGTGGGCCTCCCAAAAGCATGTGGCAGCAGTGGCTTGTTGGATACTGGGCTCCTCACTGAGACTCTAAATAGGATGATGTTATCCTAGTATCTTTACTGAAAGGCAAAACAAGCTTTTTGCAACACAGATTGCAATTAAGAAAAAAAAAGAAAACTTGCATCGTGGTTCCTAAAAAGTTAAAGAATATTAAAACTTGCTGAGAAGCAGGTGGCCTATTTAAATTTGCCTGCTGTCTTTAGCAAGGATATACACCCTGGACTCAAAGCTGTTCCCTATAGTCATTTTTGATCTGGGAATTAGTGTCCATTCAGGGGCTTTGCAAGGTGTCTGAGTGATGGACAGGTACCCGGGATGCTTAGCATAGAGGTGGGTCACCAGCCTTCCCCAGTGACCACTGGGGTGCCTTGGCTTGTGCCTAAGGGCACACCCTTGAAGACTGTGGTTTCCAGATTTGCCTCTTCCACCACGGGGTGGCACCAGCAGCTCAGCCTGATTACTTCGGAGTGCAGAAGACCTCAGGAGAAACACCCTTTGTGGAGGTGGCAGGCACGGGGGTCTCTATCCTCCTTTCCTTTGAACTTCAGCTCTTCCCTCAGGCACCTTTATAGACTTAAAGGCTGCATTGAAAAAGGTGATCTGGGGAGATGAGAGACTCACAGACAACAGGGTGCATCCCACAAGCTCTCTACTGTCACTTAGATGCTTTTTCTCACACCAAAAATGAAGTCAGGTAACACTTCAGAGCACTGTCCTCTCCCATGCTCTCTCCTTTGCAGCTCACAGCCCCTGTTATTGGACCCTCTCCTGATTCCAAAAATGAAGTCAGGTAACACTTCAGGGCACTGCCCTCTCCACCTTTGCAGCTCACAGCCCCTGTTATTGGACCCTCTCCTGATTTCTCACTTCTTCCTTCTCTTTTTTTTTGCTTTTTACCAGTCACTCAATTTTTTGCTTCCTTTTCTGCCACACTCCTGCCACTCCCTCTCCCACACCACCATGACCAATTTGCATCCTCCACTCCAGTGAAGTAGCTGCTTGGAAAGACACCTCATGCCCATGTGGTTGTTCTAACTGCAAGCTAACAAGTACACAGGAGCCAAACCAAGATCAAATATGCCAAGGAGCCTTGGCTGTGAAGATCATAGAATGGTTGGAATTAGAAGAGACCTTAATGATCACCTAGTTCCAAAGCCCCTGGCATGAGCAGGGACACCTCCCACTAGACCAGGTTTCTCAAAGCCCCATCCAACCTGGTCTTGAACACATCCAGTAATGGATCATTCACTACTTCTCTGGGCAACCCTTTCCAGTGTCTCATCACTCTCACAGTGAAGGACTTCTTCCTTACATCTAACCTAAATCCACCCTCTTCCAGCTTGAAACAGTTATTCCTTATCCTATCACTATACTCCCTGATGAAGAGTCCCTCTCTATCTTTCTTACAGGACTCCTTGAAGTACTGGAAGGTCACTACAAGCTCTCTCTGGAGCCTTCTCTTCTCCAGGCTGAACAACCCCAACGAGGGAGGTTGCTTTTCTGAGGGTTTTCCCTATGGAGGGTGAACACCCACTGGGCACCTGGTGCTGCTGTAGATCCAGGAGGACATTGTGCTGCCCCAGGAACCTGGATGACCTGTTGTAGCATTGCTTGTTTGCTCTCTTACAGGTGAACATCACGCTGCTGGACATCAACGACAACTATCCCATGTGGAAGGATGAGCCTTACTTCATCAACCTGGTGGAAATGACTCCCCCCAACTCAGACGTCACCACGGTACGTGGGAGGGAAGGCAGCTACAGCACCAAAAGCCTCTTCCTATCATCCAGTGAGCTTGTCACCAGCTTGGCTGGAGCAGGAAGTCTCCTCCCAACCGGTGTCACCTCCAGTCAAGCACCATCTAACAGAAGTCTATTTAAAAGGTTACTTCTGAGCCTCCTTGCTGCTGCCCAGCCTGCTGTTTCTCCTCTCTGCTGGAATTTTTTGTTTTCTCCTCAGATTGTGTGGGTTTGGGCCAAATTCTCCTTTTCTTAGCCTTGCCTGCGTCTTCCTTCAAGGACCTCTCTGAAAGACATTGATTTACAGCCTTTCAAGTCCCTCTGGTGAAATAAAAGAGAAGGAGAGAGGGAGGCTTGTACTCCATCACCCCAGGAGAAAAATGACGGGCACAAAATGGAAAATAAATGAGGGAAAAGTAAAGAGAATCCACAAAATCCTATAAGGAGGAAGGCGGTGGAAGAAATGGAGTTGGGGAGGTGGGAAGAAAGGTCTGGCAACACAGCCCAAGCCAGTTTTTTCTTTTCTGTGCAGCACCAGCCCCTCTGCTCAGTGCCTGCTTGAAGTCATCTTGCCTTTGATATCCCAGTTAGTTGCTGGGAAAATAATTATTGTGTCACTAATACGATGTAAATTCAGCTGCAGGACAAGCAGCAGGGGCCAGAG
The DNA here is from genome assembly GCF_000691845.1 of Merops nubicus. Lineage (NCBI taxonomy): Eukaryota > Metazoa > Chordata > Aves > Coraciiformes > Meropidae > Merops > Merops nubicus. Next base: position 61,682 of record NW_008594018.1, on the reverse strand, counting down.
AAGTTACGAGTCCAATGAAGTCGAGCTGGTTTTAATGTAAATGTCCCCTGTAATTAAAAATGTCACAGGGAGAGCAATAAAGCACAAAATGTCTGGCGTGGAGAAAAACTCCACCAGTGAATTATTTCCAGCATTTCCGATGCAGCAGCAGAAGTTCCTCCGTGTGCCTCTTGGTCTCATTTATTTTATTTTTCTGAAGGGTTCATGTTTTCTAGCTGATTTTATTTAAGAGGAAAAAAGCCCATTTGATTAGTGGGTGCTTGTGTCTATCGTGCCACGCCATTACCTCCCAGGCTTGCAGGCCAGTTTTGGTGAGATACAACACTGCAGCAGAGGTCTCAAAGGTACAAAATCCCTGCAAGTATCATGAAAATGTACAACTGGGTGGAGGAAGGAGAACTTCTTGCTGCTGTTGGGTATGGGGAAGCCTGTCATGCAAGCTCAGCCTCATTATTAGACAGTGGTGAATCTACACGGGGCTGCACAACTGCTCTGTTTTAATTTTTATCATTCTTCCATGGCAGGTGGTTGCCATCGACCCAGACCTGGGAGAGAATGGAACAGTGGTGTACAGCATCCGACCCCCCAACAAGTTCTACAGCCTCAACAGCACCACGGGCAAGATCCGCACCACCGGTGTCCTCCTGGACCGCGAGAACCCCAACGCCCAGGAGGCCCAGCTCATGAGGAGGATCGTGGTGTCGGTCACCGACTGTAAGCCCTCCTTGTAGCCCACTCTTCTTTGCCATGGTGGTTTGTTCTGCTCCACCATGGCTTGGAATCCCTGGAGCTCAGGCTTTGTGAGCATCGCCTTCCTCACCCCTGGCTCCCCTTCCCTGATGGCTTTCACATATTGAGCTGAACTTTTCTCAGCCTGATTTTTCCATGATGATGAAGCTTTTTCTTTTTCTTGTCTGGAGTATAAGTTGCAAAGACCTTTTTGAGGTTAAAAACTGAGAGTAGGTTAAAACCTGCTGCTAAAACAAACCAGGAACCTTCAAAATGTGAGCACAGTCATTTCTATAGCAGCCCTGACAGTGAGCCTTGGAGGCAGAGACTTCCCCTCTTCTCCATCAGGCTCCATCAGTATCCAGGAAAGTCAATTGAGCAGGTTGGGGGAAAAAAAGAGCTGATCAAGTGAGATGTATTTTTTCTCTGGAAATGGTATCTTAGGGAAACTTTTTTTAGGAAAAAAGATTGGGATAGGAAAATAATTTTCTATTATCTAGCCTGTTTCCAAGAGCTAGAAGGCACATTTAAAGACAGGGAGATGTGGTGCTTAGGGACAAGGTGAACTTGACAGTGCTGGGTTAATGATTGGACTCAATCTTAAGGGTCTTTTCCAACCAAAATGATTCTTATTCTACACAACCTTCCCTCTGCCTCTTTGTATTTCACCTATATCACCTCTATGCTGTGCTAAAGCAATTGTCCTATCTGTCCTGCCAGAAAGACCAAGATAAGCACAGACTGGTTGTGCTCTTGGTTTTCAGCTGCGTGCACAGGTAGTAACAGGGACAGATCAATGCTTTGAGGACAAGCCCCATCCTGCACTACTGTCTGTATAGGGAGGGAGGGCTCCTCTTAGTGGGAAAGGGGTGGAAACACCTTGAGATACTACACCTGAGACACCATTCCTGGCTTCTGCAGGTGGGAGGCCACCCCTGCGAGCCACCAGCAGTGCCACAGTTTTTGTCAACCTGCTGGACCTGAATGACAACGACCCCACTTTCCAAAACCTGCCTTTCGCCGCCGAGATCGCCGAGGGCCTTCCTGAGGGCTCCTCTGTTTTCCAGGTGAGCATGTCCCATTGCCACCATGCCCCACCCTAGGACCTGCTGCTGTCTCTGCCATCACTTCTCCGAAACAGGCAGGCAATACATCCCCTTCCGTCCTCTTCCTCTCCTCCATCCTCTAACTATGCAACTGGGGGGATGCAGAAGAGGTTGTGGTAGCTCCCAGCAGGGGGGATCACCTGAGACCAGGACCTCTGGGGGCAAGGAAATGTCCAGGGTTTATGTACTGTGATTTTCATCATCTGGAGATGATCGGGCTCCCCTGTGCTCACCCCTTCCCTCCACTCTCCCCACCAGGTAGTGGCCATTGACCTGGACGAGGGTCCGAACGGGCAGGTGACGTACCGCATGCAGGTAGGGATGCCCCGCATGGATTTCCTCATCAACAGCACCAGTGGACTCGTCACCTCCACCGCCGTGCTGGACAGGGAGAGGATTGCTGAGTACTACCTGAGAGTGGTGGCCAGCGACGCCGGCGTGCCCTCCAAGAGCTCCACCAGCACCCTGACTGTCAAAGGTGGGTGCGCCCGGCCTCCTTCCAACCCCTGCCCAGCTACAGAGCCCACTCCAGTGCCAAAAAGATGAGTGACAAGGACACCTCACTAAGGAGGGAGATGTGGTTTATATAGGAGACACTGAGACCCTTATTATGCTGTCTGCCTTTAATTTGCTTCATTTCTATTTACTGGCTTCACACAAGCCTAGTTCTGAGAATAAACATCATCTGGAAACAAAGTGATCTTGGGTTCTTCTCAAGCCTGGGTTTGGAAAGTTTCTGGCCCTGTAACTCTAGAGTCCTCTGCAATACACCTGGAAATGCTGAGCTTAAATTAAAACCCCAGGTTTTCCTCTGAATGGGGATGGAAATGAGTAATGCAAGCAGTCACTTTAATTAGAGTTATGTGGAGGGATGATCTGCATCTATCAGAGGCAACCAAACACAACTTGCAACCACAAGGACCAGTCCTTATGGCCAGTCTGCAGGCACCCCTACCACACAGAGCATTCCGTGGGCTGCTCACGGTAGTAGGCAGGTGGTTTTGGGAGCTTGGTGGGCATCAGCCTGGAATCTCCAGGAGGGGCAGCCCTGGGGGGACACTCACCTCTTGTTCCACCTTTCAGTTCTGGATGTGAACGATGAGAACCCCACCTTCTTCCCAGCCATCTACAATGTGTCACTGCCCGAAAATGTGGCCCGGGATTTCAAAGTGGTCCGGCTCAACTGCACGGACGCTGATGTTGGGCTGAACGCTGAGCTCAGCTACTTCATCACAGGTAGGAGCCCCACCCTAAATGCTGCAAAGGGGACTTTGGGCTGTGGAAAGGAGCAGTCTGCCCCAGTCAGGGTGTTCTGTACATCAGTGCTGCCTTTTCCAGCCCCTCCAAACCTTGTACAGTATCGCCCTCTGCTGAAGAGCCTCGCATGGCTCCCCAGCTTGCTGACCACTGTTCCTTGTCCTGCTTGGCTGAACCCTTGTCCCCGAGCATCCCCTGCCTTCTTACACCACCGGGATACAGCTAGGAAAAAAACACGAAGATGGGCTTAAACTCTGTTGGGGTGACATTTGTGTAATGTGGATTTAGGGCTGGAAGCCTCTCTGGAGTTTTAGAGCATCCCGTAGCACAGTGTGCAGCTGGGTTTGGGTGGACAGGGAGCAGAAGAGCAGCAGTGCCACCCAGACAATGCCAGCAGTGTGAGGCTGGGGAGCCCCCTGGCCAAGCTTTGACTTGCAAACTGCACGTGAGGCATTTAGTCCTCAGGAAGAGGGCAAAAATAGAAACGTCACCAGAGAGTAATTTTTCTCACAATAGCATCCTACATGTTTCATCTCATGGTCCCTCCGGCCTCTCCCAGCAAGAGGAAAGGTGTGTGTTGTCCCACAGGTACTGCAGGCCATATGCAAAGTGACCCTAGCTTGCTTCTGAAGAATCCAGGAAATGAGCTGGCATTTATATATATGTATATTACATTTATTTATTTATTATTATTTTATTTTTTTGTAAATATGATACAGCTTTTCCTGTAATCACCACTCCATGTGAAGCAGGCATGGTGTCTGGTGTATTGGAGAGGAGGTGCTCTGCCCACTTATGCTGCAGAGAAGCTTTGCCTACTAAAAATAGGAGCTTGCCCTAAGAGCTATAGATGTCACCTATCTGGACTTCTATAGAAGTCTTTGACTCCAATGTAGGGATTAGGATGTTGTGGGCGATGGAGACATATGGATTTGATGGGTGTACTGTTACATGGATCATTAATTCACTGGATGGTGACAACCAGAGGGTCGTGGGCAATGACTCAGTGTCCAGATGGAGATGGGTGACAACTGGTGGCTCTCAGGAGTCTGTACTGGGACATG
>NW_008594018.1:31986-57230 GCF_000691845.1 Merops nubicus | reverse complement strand
GGGGGAGTGGGGCCAGAGGAGGCCCAGCAGTGACCCAAGGGTGGAACCCCTCTGCTGGGAGGCCAGCAGGAGAGAGCTGGGCTTGGGCAGCGAGGAGAGGAGAAGGCTCCAGGGAGACCTTCTGGTGGCCTTTCAGTACTTAAAGGGAGGTATATAAGAAAGCTGGGGACAGACCTTTTAGCATGGCCTGTTGCACCAGGACAAGGATGATGGCTTTAATGTAGAAAAGGGGAGATTTCAACTACAGAGAAAGAAGAAACTTTTTACAGTGAGGGTGGTGAGACCCTGGCCCAGGCTGCCCAGAGAGGTGGTCAAATCCCCATCCCTGGAACCATTCCAGGTGAGGTTGGCCGGGGCTCTGAGCAACCTGCTCTAGTTGCAGATGTCCCTGCTCCCTGCAGAGAGGTTGGACGAGATGGTCTTTAAAGGTGCCACCCAACACAAGCCATTCTGTGATTCAGTGGTTCTACAACGGTTCTTGCCGTGCTCAAGCCCGTGTGAAGAGCAGCCCTTCAGGAGGACAGGCCGAGCAGTTGAGGCTGAGCTGACCCCACACCCCCACTGTGGGGGCTCTGCTTCCTGCATCCAGACAACGGGTGACCCAGTCCTTGGGTTTTGCTGCAGGTGGGAACCAGGATGGCAAATTCAGCGTCGGCTTCCGGGATGGAGTGGTCAGGACTGTCGTGAGTCTGGACAGGGAGACTGTGGCATCATACACGCTGATCCTGGAGGCCATTGGTAAGGATTTCCCACCCATCCCTGGGACTGCTGCCACGCGGGGTGGCCGGGCACATGCTGAGCTGCCTTGGAAATGCAGCAGAGAGACAGCAGCCTTTGGGGTGCTCTATAAACCAGAGCCTGTGTTTGGTGTGAGCATTATGTAACCTGTGTGCATTAATATGTACTGGTTCCAGCATGACTTTGAGAGACAGCAAATTCACCCCTCAGACCTGCCCAGCCCTGGGGCTTTCCCATTCACCTGTAGAAGGCTAAGGTCCTCCTGTTCTCAAGAGTCTCCATGCTGTCCAGGGTAGACCTCCACCAAGAAATGCCAGCAGCACCACAGCATCATTGCCCTAAAACCATGCCAGACTTTGGCTCAGTGGCTACCAATTAATATAGAGCCACCTGGCACAGGCAGAGGGCCCGTGTGCCAAACCCATCTTGGCCATCATCCCCAGACCTTTATAATGATGTGTCTGTTTACAGAAAACTTGGACATCCCTTTTGAAAGGTGAAATAAGTGGCCTGGTCACAAATCTTGGGGGCAACGGCATTGCAGGTGCCATGGGGTCCAGCCAGGCATGCAAAACCAAGTCCCAAGTGGTAAAGGGTCCGTTCTGCCCCTGCAGTGGTATCAGGCTGCCTGTGTTTCCCTAGTCAGTAGATCCCAGCTGAGTGGGTTCAGTGCTTACTTCCATCATGTTGGAAAAAGCAAGCCCAGCCTATGCTCTCCTTTGCCTCATCCTTCATGGCTAAACCAAGAACTGTGATGCCATGTCCTTATCTACTGAACATCAACCAGTTCTGCTGCTTTTTCACTGTGAGCTGAGCTGGGTCTACAGAAAGGTCATTGGACCCCTGCCCATCCTAATTTCCAAAATCCCTGACTTCCAGCAGTCCCTTCCAGTGTACATTACTCCCTTGGTCTATGGAGTTGCAAACCCTTTTTAATCACTGGTTGCATTTCCAGCCTTGCTGGGCAGCGGCCCCAAGGCAGAGGTTAGGGGTGATTTGATTTTTCCTTTCTCTTTCAGGATAGACAGAAAAAAATAACCCTGTGGTTTAGCATTGGGTTTGGAAGCTGCAGAAAAGACTGAGAATTTTAGTTTAGAAATGTTGGTCCTATCGTTTTCAGCAGCCTAAGGCTGAGCACCACCTGTACGAGGAGGAGAATGGAGGTGACCAAACCTCTCCTCGCATTTTTCTCCTGTACAGACAACGGCCCCACGGGGAACCGGCGCACCGGGACTGCCACCGTCTACGTGACCGTCCTGGATGTCAATGACAACAGACCCATCTTCCTTCAGAGCAGCTATGAAGTCAGTGTCCCCGAGGACATCCCAGCTGCCAGCAGCATAGTGCAGGCATGTGGCTCTCTTCCACCACGGCCCCTGGGTGGGTGGGTGAAGGGGGTTCCTTGCGCTCTGAACCCTGGCACCAAGGCTGTCAGCTCCAGGAAGCCCAGGGCAGAGATTTTCTCTCTCCGTCTCGAGGGGAAAGGAGAAGAGTGCATGAAAAGAGATGCTCTGAATGGGGGTGGGGGGAAAACGCAGGGAGAAAAGCGTTTGGACTTTGCTTTCATTTTTGTTCCTCTTTGAGGCAGCGGTGGGCAGAGCTGAATGGCTCAGTGAGCACTGAATGAATGCTGGCATTCACTCAGCCTTCGAGGGCTTCCAGCAGCCCTTCAAACCCACAGCTCTTCTGGAGCAGGCACCAAAGGCCCTTTGCAGAGGGCCCTGGGAAGGCTCCTCCTGCCTTTAATACCTCTCTCAGCACGGGGAAAGGGGCAGCTTTGTCCCTGGCTCTTGGGGACAGGGTGAGTCACTGGCAGAGAAGAATGGAGCCTTTTGGCTCTTGCAATAAGGTTTGCCAGGAGCTACACATCGTGCTCAGAGAGGCCAGTCCCCCAGCGTGAGCTCCTGCAGCTTGTGGTCACCTGTTATGCCATGCCATGGTGATGCTCATAACACCCCAGGGTCACAATCTACCTGCAACCCCTATGCCTGGGCTGGAGGTGCAGGGGAGCTGGGTGGGTGGAGAGGAGCCCTGACATGGGACTTCTGAAATTGAGCCGATTTTGCAAATTGAAAGACTGTGAATAGAAGAAGCCTGAGTCTGACATCAAAGTCCCTTTTCTTAGAGCACAATTCCCCAAAGAGGGGGATGCCCTTGGCAGTCTGTGGCAAAAGAGAGGCGGTATTTGGGAGAAGATTGTTTTCCACAGAACAAAATCAGAGGGAACTGGAAATGAACAATCACTCGAGTTTAGTTTAATTTACACCTTAAAAAGTGAACTATTTCTACTAAAGGTTTCCCCTTCCAAACACATCCCCGCACCCCTATAGCAGCAGGAGTTTTTGAAGGTTTCCCCATCCTCTTCTCCAAAAGGCAGCCCAGGGCTGGTGGTGAACAGAAATGTCCCAGGCAGCCTGGAGAGGTCCTGGAACAGAGCTGCACCCTGAGAGGGTCAGAAACCATGTGACACCCAGAGAGATGGGGGCTGGTGCTCACCAGGGAGCCTTGCCGGGCACAGAGACTTCACCCAAAGGAGGGAACTAGTGTGAGCTGCAGACTTGGAAGAATTAAACCACTTCTTCTTTCTCCTTTAAGCACGTCAGCTTACCTGCTGGCTGTTGTGCCCTTTCCCAGCAGAAACGAGCGGCTCAGCCTTGCGTGGTGCCTTTCCAAGCTGGCAGCCTCTGCGAGCCTCAAAAGGCCTTTAATGCATTTACAGGCATGTTTACCTGCTCCTGCTGCTCATTTATTGAAGCAGGTTTCCAGCAGACAGCTGTAGCTTGCATCCTTCCAAGCAGCAACCGCAACAACCCACAGCTTGTTGCACGGAGAAGGGGGAGACAGGGACCAGGCAGCACATGCTGGGCACAAGCCTTCACCTGCTTCAGGAGCACATCTTGTGGGGGGGGTGATCTCAGCTGTGGGATGCTTTTTGTGGAGCCCGTTTGCCCTGGGATGCCTCTCTTCATGGTGATGTTTGTTAGGTTGCTCTGCTCTCGCCCAGGTGCCTCACAACTTGCACAACATTTTCCAAAAGAAATGATGCAGCAATATTTTTTTGGACTGCCCTGGGATAGCTGCATGTGGGTGTAGTTTGGATGCCTCCACCTTTCCTGCCAGGAAACAGCAACTTGGAAAGCATTTGGGAACTTGAAATAGGAACGTCTCCTGTCGCTTTGTGGAGCTGCTGCCTGGAAATCAGCTGCTTAAAGGGGCTTTGCCAGGATGCCGAAGGTCTGAGGGGCTGCTTGAGAAGGGAGTTGAGCCTGAATCAGAAGCCTTGGGAAGAATAGCTGTGCAGGGTGAGATAGTTCCCACAGAGCAGGATTACATTTTGGTGCACTCTGTGACATGCCAGTTCTGGCTGGCAGGGGAGCTTCTGGGGAAGATGAGCTGGCTCTGGGTCACCGGCCGACTCCTCCTGAAGGTGTTGATGGAACGGCGCAGGGAGCCCAGTCGCTTCCAGAACCTCAACTGGGGCTCGCTGGCATCTGCTGGGTGATGGGGCATGCACTCACTGGGCCCAGGGTGGGACTGGTCCAGTGCCGCTGGCTTGCAGAGGGTGACAAAGATGAGGAAGGTCGCCAGGAGGAGGAAGATGCAGACGAGAGAGACAATGATAGGCAGTGGGTCTGCCATCTCAGGGGATGTGGCACTGGGCGAGACCGGCTTGGTGGTTGAAACCAGAAGCCCAAGGAGAGGTGGAGTGGGAGAGATCCCGTTGCCAATGTCCTCTGTGCTCATCTTCCCTGCAGGGCACAAGGTGACACAGAGAAACAACACGGGTGATTACCACCTAGAAGCTGGACAGACAACTTCCCTCTGTCCTGTCTGATAGATTTTTGGCTCACCTTGATGTCTGAGGTTCTCCTGGTTGTGTTTTCTGTGACACAGGGTGACAAGAATCTGCTTTGTTAGCAGGCAAAGCACAGAGGTGGAATTGATACCAGGAAAGTACTGCCCTGAATTGAAGTACAAAACTATCTGGCAAAGAAAACTACCACAGGTAGTCTCAGATACACATAGTACCATGAACTATGTTGGTTGAACCTCCTCTCAGATAAGTCCCCATCGAGCTGCAGTATTGCACTGGCTTTACCTTTTTTATTTTTGCAGGGGTGAAGTGTAACACGCTCACCCTGCTTGTGCCAAAAATCCTTCTGGGTTAGGCTTTTTGCTGACCTAGTTTCAGGTTCAGACACGTCGCCGATTTCTCAGCCAGTCTTGCAATCAGTGATGTCCCAAAGCCTCATCAGTAAGAGCTCTTTACCAAACACCTGATGGCCACTGTCCTATCCTCTTCTCACTGGGTCAGACCCCCACCCAGCTTATACCCCTGGCGAAGTTTACAGCCATGGTTTTGCTCCTGTGCCTGTTCCTGGCCCTGGGCAGGCTGTGCCCGAGGCCAGCAACTCCCCAGCTTGGAGGTGAGGGCTGGGGAAATATTGCTTTCTGCAATGCAACAGCTTGGCTGGGTCCTTGGTGCTCTAGCCTGTGTGCTGGGGGTAAAGCTTTAATACATTGACTTTCCTACAGAGGTGTGGGAGTTAGAAGAGTGCTGGAGAGCTGTTGGACTGCTCCATGGCTGGGCAGGCTTCTGGCAAGTATGGATTTGGATTGAGCCAAGTTAAAAGGAAGAGCTTAGGAGGGGAAAGGCAGGGCTGCAGGGACTGCCAGGGTCTCTGGGTCTGCTCTTGCAGCTGCCACCCCAAAGCTGTACAGGTTTGCGTAGGCAGCAGCCAGACACTCACCAGTAAAGCAGTGCAAAAAAAAAAAAAATAAGGGAGTGGAGATATCAGTAAAGTGTCTCTAATCACTAATTGGAAACTATGAGACACCCCAGCAGAGATGAGCCCAGTGGAAAGCGAGCTGCTGCGTCAGAAGAGATAAACATCGCTCATCCTCCAAGTTATGCAGGAGGAAAGAACCTTAAGCAAACACTGTGAGAGCTGCAAGGCTCCCAGCAAGTGCTGGGGGGTTGAGGAGCCCTTGAACTCAGGTCATCTGTGCTCCCACAGGATCCGTGCTCTTCACCCTGCAGGCAAGGAGCTGAGATACAGGGGGAGTAAGGTCAGAGATTTCCACTACAACTGGATGCCAGGTTTGAGGCACTTGGGACATGTGATTTATCTCTGGGATGCTTCCCATAGCCTGGGCTGGAGCATTCAAAGCTGTGATGCTGGTGGCCTCAGGGCAAGGACTTTATCAGCCTGGTCAAAGCTTGGAGGGTCTGGGGAGATGTGCCTGCTTCTCCAGGTCAGGGCCAGGTCTGTGCTCAGAAAATGGCAAATATAAAAGTAAATAGGTCAGTATCTGAGCATACCTCAGCTCGGGTGAGTCCCCGTGGGTATTGCAAGCAGGCTCAGGGGCTAGGGCTCTCATCTCCTCCCCCGAAGAGATGTTTCCTCCTCTCTTCACCCCAAAAGTGTTTCTTTATCCTGCAGCCTCTCCTTGCCTGGCCCAGCCCCTTCCCCTCCAGCTTTGGAGGCAGAGCAGCCCCTGGCAGCCACAGCCATCCCAAGGACCCCCTGCTCCGTGGGCAAGGTGCTCCTGGGTGCTGCCCGGGCATGAAAAACAGCAAGCAGAGCAGCTGCTTACCCTGCACACCAAAGGCAGCCTGAATTGAGGTTACCACGGCTACCTTAATTCTGGCACTTACTGACTGCACGTGTTCTGGCTGGTGACCTTAGATAGTTTAAGAGCGAGCCAGGAGGCATGGGCAATTTCTTCAGGTTGTTTTTTGCTCCGTTGGTGGTGGCCGTAGGGTTTTTCTTTCAAATTCAGCTGATAGCATCCCTTAGAAACCCATCAGGAGGGACCACACTGATATTTTCCCAGAATTTCCAGCCATGCACTCTTCTCCTCTTGCTTTCCACCCATCCTCTCCTCATAGCCAGCTCAGCTGGCAGAGCTGCAGGTTCAGGGAAGGTCTAGGCTGCCCCTCACCAAATCTATGAGGCCTTCCAGAAAAGGAGCTACTAAAAATTGGGGAAATCTTTGCAGAGTACCTGTGAGCAGTGACCTGTTTTTTAGGACCAATAAGTTTTTAGATGTTTTGATGTGAACAACGGGGATTTCCTCCTCACCTCCTGCCTGAAAGAGCTACAGCCATTTCAGCAGAATTTCAGCAAAAAGCCAGCAAATTTAGTGTCGTATCAGCAGAGAGCTCAGGATATGGTAAGAGCAGCACTCCCCCTGCCCATGGCACATGTGGGGATAAGGGCTTCCTTCCTGCAAGGTGAAAGCTTGGTGCTTTTCTTGAAGTGTGACAGAGGATCAGTCACCCAGAGCATTTTGTACCCACTGGCCAAGCTGCTGCCTGCATCCCTGTTCCTACCATCCCCCCTTCCCAGCAGCGCTGTCCCACCCAAGCCCCACATTGTGCAGTCCAGGTGGTTTGATAAGAGGCTTGCCCAGCCTGCCAAACCTCCCCATAGGGGTCATTCCTGCCTGAACAGCTCTAACACAAGATGTTCTGAGTGCTCAGGACCCAGCACTGGGCACAAGGCAAGAAAAGAAATTGCCAAAAGCAAAATGCTCCTGAGGAGGGTGGAAAGGAAGAAGAATAGATGAGCAACAGAGAGGGTTGTTCTGCCCAGCACCAGGTGCTGTCTGCCTGGCCTGGCAAGGCTGCCTAGTTTGCCAGTTTTTCCATATGCTCTCCCTCCCTTTCTCAAACTCCTGCAAAGAAAAGGCTGTTTTCAGGCAATTCTGTGTCTACAACACAGCTCTGATGAATAGCAGCTCTCTTTCCACACCCCACCTTGCTTAGCAACACTTTTCTGGAGCTCCCCAGCTTTTCTTGAAGCACTAAGACTTTTCCACTCACTTGCAGGTGATGCTGGAGGGTCCCAAACATGCAGGTTACTGACCCAAATAGTTGGGTACCAAAAGCCAAGGGCTGTCAGTCACGTTGTACCCCATCACCCTGTGCTGCATCCACAGGACTTTGCCTCTCTCCCACCACAAAGCAACAGGATAGAGAAGGGAGGAGGGATGCCTGACTTCAAACCCACCCCAAACTTTGCATCGCCCATCCCCACCTCATCTGCAGCCCTTTCCCCAGGCTGAGGGGGGTGGCACATCCCTGGCCTGCCTCACTCCCCCCTCGGGCTTAGCCTGAGTGGCTGGTGCTGGGTTTGCCAGGGGGGTCTGGGGTCCCTACCTCTCGCTGGCCAGCCGAGCCTGGGCTTTGCCTCCTGCACGCCTGCCTTGCTGCCTCTCCCTCCACGCTCCACCAGCTGCCAGCCCCTTCCTCCCTTTGGGATGGCAAGGGAGGGTGGGAGAGCAATAGTAGCCAGGCTGGGGACAGCTCGAGCATACAAAGCCAAGGGGGCCCCCGAGCCCTTTGCCAGGATTTGCCAGGGTGGTGATGCCCCAGAGTTGTGCCCTGCTGGGCTGAGGGGCTGAGCCCCCGAGGATGAGTTTCCCTGAGCTTTGCCCCTGCAGGAAGGTTGAATGGTACAGTCGTGGGCTGAGCCCCACGCCTGCTCCCCCTTTTCCCAGCAACTCTGTGCCAAGCCTCCTGCTTTATTCCCAGCCTTTTATTCCCACACCCACTCCTTCCTCCTCCTTTTCTGACCCCTTCCCCGTAGCCAGGGGTGTTTGAAAGGTGGCCTGCAGAAGTCTGGCTCTGCCTGCAGCCCGTTCTCTAAAGCAAGCTGGAGGCACCCAGTGCTTGGGTGCAGAAGGTGCCTCATTTCTGCAGCAGAAAGAGCTTTACTGCACTCAAGTGCAGTCATTTTCCCAAGTTTGGGACAGTCTGTCAAAATATCATGTCTCCTCTGGGACTTCACTGGGTCAAAGCAGCAGCAGTCAAGTTTTTCCCAGGCTGTAGGCTGGCAGGAGTATGTGTTGTTTTAATGCAAACTGATTTTTTAAAAACTAAAAATCAAATAGCTGGGCTGATCCATTTCACCTGATTTCTGTGCTGGGGCTGCCTGCAGGAGATGCTGGGAGGGAGCTGGGAGAAGGGTGCCCGAGTGGGTGTTTGCAGGGTGAAATTTGCTCATCATGTTGAAAACCTTCTTGTTTGCTCACCTTGAAATGCATTTTCCCAGGCACAGCAGGGCAGGGAATGGTGCAAAAAGCTGCAAAGCTTTATCCCCCATCCCTTAGTCTTCCAGTTCTCCTAGAAATGGTGTTTCAGGTAATAAGATAGATTTTCCCAGGAGAGAGTCAGTGCTGTGCCTTGCCAAGGCAGCTGTTGTGCCTGAGCATCAGTGGCAAGCTGCTGTGGAGCCCATCCACCACCTGGGAGGGGAGACAGCCCAGCTCCTGCCCAGAGATGGCCTCGGGGAGCCCCAAGGGTGGGAGAGCTGCTGTGGGAAGGAGAACTCTCTGTTGTGAAAGCAAGGTGACAAGCCATAGGACAAGAGGAAACGGCCTCAAGTTGCACCAGGGGAGGTTTAGGTTGGATAGTAGGAAATATTTCTTCCTGAAAAAGGTTGTCAAGCCCTGTCCCAGGCTGCCCAGGGCAGTGGTGGAGTCCCCATCCCTGGAGGGATTTAAAAGCTGTGTAGATGTGATGCTCAGGGACATGGTTTAGTGATACCCTGTCAGTGCTGAGTTAACACTTGGACCTAATGATCTTAAAGGCGTCTTCCAACCAAAGTGATTCTGTGATTCTGAGGTGCTGGCTCCATGGTGAAACATTGAGCAAGGCACAGGATTGTGTCCAGGCATGAGCAGGATGGGATCTGATCTGGGACAGAGGAAAACAGTGTGTGTAGCACAGGAGTACCCTGGACACTATGTTATCTGGGTATCCTACATCCAGGTAGTTTGCAAGTGTGGGGTGTCAGCGTTTTCTAAGGGTTCTGCTGACACAGGCTGATTTGATGGAACAAGAGCAGTTCGTGTCATCTCAAAACAACATTTCAGAAGAGCAGCTCTGGCTCCTGCAAGCGTGGTGTGGGGCTGTGGATGAAGCCCAGGGCTTTAAAGCTGAGCCCCTATAAATGGCCTCAGTGTTCCTGCTGCATGTGCATCCTTTGCCCTCCTCTTCAGAGTGTGTGTCAGGGCACAAACCCCCACCTGCCTGGGGAAAGGAAACCTCTGGGTAACATTTGTAGGGAGGAGATACAGCAGTAGATACCTTGCCAAGGGCAACAGGCAAAGAATAAAGGCTTAAGGTATTCCCTGCATCCTCACCCTGATGATTCACAAGCAGTCACCACCACGGTCATGCTTTGGATGCTTTATGGGAAGTGGTTCCTGTGGAGGGGAGATGGATGCAGTGGCTGGATGACAGCTGGGAAGGAAGCCCTGGCCACGCTGTCCCTCACCAGGTCCCGCTTCCCAGCTGCCAGAGCTGGTGTGCTGCTGGCTGGCGTTTGCTGGGAAACACTGCAGTGTTGTTCAGAGACACCAGAGGGGACCCGTGTCTTGAGTTTCCCAGGGTGGATGGTTTATTCAGGCCATGCGTGGACCCTGGAGTACATCACAGCTGAGGGATGCTCCCACCAGCTGCTCTGGCTCTTCTGAGGACCCAGACCAGTGTCCAGACCACCAGCATACTCTATACTGGTTGCATTCATGTTTCTTTTGGTCATTTTTACATATGCTGCTGCTTTGATGGCTTGCCCTGATGCTGTAGGCTGGGTGCCCACCATGAGTGGGAGCAGCAATCCCTGCCCATGTCAAACCAGCTCTGCAGGCAGGGAGGCTCCATCCCCAGCAGCAACTTTTGTACCAGCACTAGTGTGGCCAGCAGGAGTAGGGCAGGGAACAACCCCCTGGCCTCAGCACTGGGGAGGCTGCACCTCAAACCCTCCATTCAGTTTTGGGACGCTGACTCCAAGAAAGACCTTGAGGGGCTGGAGTATGGCTAGAGAAGGGCAACAAAGCTGGGGAAGGGTCTAGAGCACAAGTCTTGTGAGGAGCAGCTGAGGGACCTGGGGTTGTTGAGCCTGGAGAAAAAGAGGCTCAAGGGAAATCTTCTGGGTCCCAGCAACTCCCTGAAAGGATGTTGGAGCCAGAGGGGGGGAGAGGAGAGGATGGGGGGTTGGGGGGGTGGTAGTGTTGGTCTCTATTCCCAAAAAACAAGTGGCAGGACAAGAGGAAACAATCTCAGGTTGTGCAGGGAGGGGGGTAGGTTGGACATGATGAATAATATCTTCCCTGAAAGTGTTGTCCAGGCTTGGCCAAGGCTGCCCAGAGCAGTGGTGGAGTCCCCATCCGTGGAGGGGTTTCAAAGCCGTGTAGATGTGGTGCTGAGGGACATGGTTTAGTGGTGCCCTGTCAGTGCTGAGTGAACAGTTGGACTTGATGATCTTAAAAGTCTTTTCCAACCTGAACAATTCTATAATTCTGTCTCCAGTGGGACAAGCACAGAGCAGGACCAGTGGATGCACCTCCACCACTGCACTGGCCCATGGGTTTCATGGCATGGTCCTTAGGCTCAGCTCCCACTCCAAGCCCATCCAACAGCTAACCTGACAGCCAAGAGCTCCCACGTTTTTTCCTGCTGGTTAGTGCTGAGGTGTCCTGGATTTGGCCAGGATAGGGTTAGTGTTCACAAGCAGCTGCAGCTGGGTGGGGCCACAGCTAGGGTGAACAACCAAACCAGCCAGTGGGATATTTGATATCTTACTCACATCACATCCTCTATATAAGGGGAGGGGCTCAGGTACAGGGGGGCAGGGTTTTGTTTCAGTGGGTGGGTTTAGCATGCTGCTGGAGCAGGAAGAGCTGCGTCTCAGGTAAGGGGCTTATTATCACTTGCTTTATATATTAAGTCACAAGTATTATTGTTGTCTCTTTTCTCTTTGTGTTGCTCTATTCAGTTGTCCTTATCTCAATCTGTGGGCTTTTTCTTTTTCTTTTCCTCTCAATTCTCCTCCCCTGACATATGGAGGAGGGGGGCAGTGGCCAGCAGCTGCTGGTGTTTAGTTGCCAGCTGAGGTTAAGCCACAACACTAGGGGAGGGTAATTATTTTGCTTTGCACTTGGTAAGCTCCTTGGCTCAGGTGGAGGGACAGAATGTCCAGCCTTGGCAGAAGGGGAAGACTTGTCCCAGTGTGGAAATCTCTGCCCTACACCCTCATTGTTGTTCTTTTCTCCTGAAGGTGAAAGCCACAGATGTGGATGAAGGTGTTAACGGGAGGGTGTGGTACCGGATTGTCAGGGGTAAGTCCAGGTGTCCCTTTGTGCATCAGTGGGTTTGTACCAGGCTCCAGCCATTGCACTCTCCGTCCTTGTGCACTTTGCAGCCTACAGAAACATTTCCCCCACCTCTGAGCAAAACTTAATCATCAGGGTTAATTGCCAGCGGATGATCTGTCATGGATGGACACCTAGATGCCACAGCTCCTGGCTTGACCGGGGCTAAACCCTAGTGTAGCTGAAGGTGGTAGGGCTTGTATTTTGCTCAACAACCTTCCTCCAAGATAGCTCCTTGGGGAGAGCCTGGCATGTCACCAGTGCTGAGACAGCAACGATGGGCAGCATCCCTCTCACTTCTCCCCCCCTCCAGGAAACGAGCACAACCACTTCCGCATCAATCCCAGCACGGGGCTGGTGATGAGAGGCGTGCGGCACCTCGACAGGGAGCAAAACTCCTCTCACGTCCTGGAGGTAGAGGCCTACAACACAGAGCAGGGACCCATGAGGAGCTCCGTGAGGGTAAGGACCTTGTGGCTGCTAAGGGGTGGGCAGCAGGGCTGGGCGATGGAGGAGTTAATGTAAAATATTTGGGATGCTTCGTTAGAGGGAGGTCACATCCAGCCCTTGCGAGCACGCAGGAAGTTGGAGTGATCTGGTGTGGAAATGCTAACAGAAAGTCTCTAGGGGCTGCCCATGGATGGAGAAGGGCTTGTTGGAGGGTTCTTTGTGGCATTTTTTCATTTTTTCCTGTGATGTTTTGGTGCAGTGAGGCTGTTAAGGGGTGTGGCAGTTGTTGTCAAAGGGAGTCTTGCTTGCCTGGTGAGATGCAGCTCAGCTGTTGGGAGCTGAGCTTCAGCCTATTGGAAACTGTCTCCTGGCCAGGCATCTATTTAAATAACCCAGGGCTTGGTGGCAATAATCTCTAGCAGTGACAGACTAGCTTCCCACGGTTCCCACAAGCCCAGCCCTCTGGCTGCATATATTTTTAGAGCCACTGGTGGGGTGGGCTCTGGCTGAGCGTGACATGCCCGCAGCACCAGCAGCAAGCAGAAAACCAGGAGGAAAAAGGATGTTCCCTAGGGAAACAGGAGCTCGACCCGCTGAACTTGGAGCAAAATTTCCCACCAAGACATCAATGTTTCTACATTGCAGGATCTCTAGCTGCAAGGTTTTGAGCAGAAGATCCCAAAGTACAGAGGAATTAATATACAGACTGTACATGCCTTCAGCTGGGGAAGGACTGAGTTACCCTGTCCACAGGGCTTGTTTATCTCTATGATGTTAAACTCTGTGTGTTCTCTCTCCATCACATGGTGTTTGTAGTAGAGAGAATGTTTCTCATATGCAGCAGATAAGAGCCATGAAAAATTCCATGAAGGAATATTTCCCCTCACGAGTGTAAGCACCTAGAGAGGGTTCACAAACCTGCCTGGCTCACCTGTGGTTTCTCATGGGGGGGGTTCACAGGTGATCATCTATGTGGAAGATGTCAACGACGAGGTGCCAGTGTTCACCCAGCGGCAGTACAACCGTCTGGGACTGAGGGAGACAGCAGGTATAGGGACTTCAGTGGCAGTGGTCCGGGCCACCGACCGAGACACAGGTAAGAAGCTGGTGGTGAGAAACAGCTAGGTTGGGGGGAAGTGGTGAAGTTTACCATTCCATGGATCCTGGCTTGCCTGGGTTGAAATCCTCGTGCGAGATGGGCTCTGCTCCATAGTCACGGTGTGTACCAGTGGTGCCTGTCTCTTTGGGATGCTTGGTCCAACCAGCACCATGGTTCCTCCTCCCACCCCAGGGAACGGCGGTTTGGTGAGCTACAAAATCCTGTCGGGTGCTGAAGGGAAGTTTGAGATTGATGAGAGCACGGGCCTCATCACGACCATCGAGTACCTGGATTATGAGACCAAAACCAGCTACCTGATGAATATCTCTGCCACCGACCAAGCACCCCCCAACAACCAGGGCTTCTGTAGCGTGTACGTCAGCCTGCTGAATGAGCTGGATGAGGCCGTGCAGTTCTCCAACAGCAGCTACGAGGCCGTGATCATGGAGAACATCCCCATGGGCTCCGAGGTGCTCAGGGTCCAGGCCCGCTCCATTGACAACCTCAACCAGATAACCTACAAGTTCGACCCCAACACCAATGCCCAGGCACTTTCCCTTTTCAAAATCAATGGGATCACAGTAAGTAGCTAGTGCAGTACCTCCTGCCTCACTTGTCCACCAAAGTGGTGGTTGCTAACATGGCTGTTCATCTTTGGCAGGGTGTGATCACAGTTAAAGGCCAAGTGGATCGGGAGAAAGGGGATTTCTACACCTTGACAGTGGTAGCTGATGATGGAGGACCAAAGATAGACTCCACAGTGGTGAGTAGGTTCTATCCACTTCCCCACCAAGCTCTGTATGGGCAGAGCTGACCTCAGGTCACCTCCCTCTTCCTCTGGCATGGGACAACATGTCCTAATTGTGCTCTCTGCTCCGGCCACTGGGGTTTGGAAACAGATTTGTGGGAAACCCTGCATTTGCATAAGCATGAACCTTTCAGCTTCTGCATTATCATAGGATTTCTCAGAATAACAAATAAAACAACCCACAACAAACTGTGGAGTTTTCAGGTTGCTTACTGAGCTACAACACTTTTGAGGGAGGTAAATATGAGCCAGCAGTGTGTCCAGGTGGCCAAGAAGGTCAACAGCAGCCTGGCTTGGATCAGCACTAGTGTGGCCAGCAGGGCTAGGTCAGGGATTATCCCCCTGGACTGAGGGCACTGGGGAGGCTGCATCTTGAATCCTGGGTTAAGTTTTGGGCCCTTCACTTCAACAAAGACATTGAGGGGCTGGAGCATGTCTGGAGAAGGGCAACAAAGCTAGTGAGAAGTGTCTAGAGCCTAAGTCCTGTGAGGAGCAGCTGAGGGACCTGAGGTTGTTGAGCCTGGAGAAAAGGAGGGTCAGGGGAGACCTTCTCACTCTCTAAAACTACCTGAAAGGAGGTTGTAGCCAGGTGCTCCTCTCCCAAGGAACAAGTGATAGGAGAAGTGGAAACAGCCTCAAGTTGCACCAGGGGAGATTTAGGTTTGACATGAGGAAAAACATCTTCCCTGAAAGGGTTGTCCAGGCCTGGCCCAGGCTGCCCAGGGCAGTGGTGGAGTCCCCATCCCTGGAGGGATTTAAAAGCCGTGTAGATGTGGTGCTGAGGGACATGGGTTAGTGGTGCCCTGTCAGAGCTGAGTGAACAGTTGGACCTGATGATCTTAAAGGCATCTTCCAACCAAAAAGATTTGATGATTCTATGTTTAAGAGAGTTATATTTGGCAGTTTCAAAGGCAGCCGAGCAGAGGGGGGTGATTTGCATTTCTCTGTGGGGGCAGGAGACATGCTGGGTGCAGAGCAAGCCTGGTCTCTATCCAATGGTAGTGCAGCTCAGCTGGCACTACCCAAATCCTGCTGGTTTAGGCCAGCTGGGGGAGCAGGGTCCAGGGGAGAGTGTGAAACCAGAGGCTGGCCCAGAGCGTTGGGCAGTGCTTGGTGTTTCTTGGTGCACCTGTTGTCTCTCAAAAGGACAGTGGCAAAGGCAGTGAGGCTGCAAGTGCTGTGTGCCCCCACCCATGGGGGTGCCAGCAGCTGTGTTCTCTTCATGCTGCCGTGCTCTTGTCTGAGACTCTCCTACAGCAAGGGTCAAATCTACCAAAAACAAAGGGATGCAGTGACAGAGGAGCTTCTGAACGACTGCAGCAGGGTGCCCTCGACACTGCTGGGGTGGGATGCAGGGCTATCCCACTGCCCCTCACATGTGCCTGCACCTCCTCATCCCCTATTAACTGGTGGTTCTTTGTTTTCTCTGTTTCCCCCTCTGCTCTCTTCCCACAGAAGGTAAGCTCATCCATCATGCTGGCGTCTCCTCGGGGGCCAGGATCCATCCCCAACTCCACACTGAGCTGCGAGGAGGGACCAGGGATCTCCAGCCCCATCCCACCAGCACCAGCCCGTGTGATGCTGCTCAGGACACGGTGTGGTGCCTGTGAGCCACTTCACTGCTGGCAACCAAAGTCCCAACACCCCAACCCGGCACTGGGGGCAGCAGCTGCTGGATCCGCTGCAGCAGCTGAATGGGCTCTCCTGGCTCTTGGCTCTGTGTTTTTAATTCAACAGCAACAATAACTGAATCACCCCAAGGAGCACAACTCACTCCTCAGCTTCCTCCGGGATGTTGTTGCATTCAGCCCGGCCGCACCTGGGTGCTCAGGGCACCCAGAAATAGAGCCCCGGGAACAGAAAGGCTCTTCCTCTCTCATTTCTGTGACGTGTCACAGCATTTTGATTATAAACACGATGAGAGCATTTCCTCTGGCTAATTGTGGCCAAGGTAGCCTGCTCCTCAGTCGCCTGTGGTGGAGTGTCCCTCTGAGCATCTCCTGCCCAGTCTCTTACACCCTTGTCCCAGGAGGGAGCTCAGGTCTTCTCTTTGCCCAGCTTGCCCTGGTTTAGTTAAACACAGGCAGCTCTGTTTTCATTGTTACTGTTTAGCCATAAAGCAAACCCTGCCCAACCTCTGGTCCTGTCAGGAAAGGGTCACCTTGCCGCAGCGCTGAGTTGCTCCATGCCCAGCTATTTGGAGGATAAAAACAACAGAGGATGCTCCATAGGAAAATCCACCACTTGAGCTACTGCACTCTTGTGCTCTTTCTCCAGCCTCTAAGCATCCCTCCTCCTCCTCATCCACTGCAGACAAGGATGTAGCTTCAGCTCCTAGACTCAGATACCTGGGCCCACTCCCACGTGGGATGGGCAGCATTGATGCTCTTGGCACCTCAAAAGGGTGTCGAGGGTTGTTGGGGTTGCTTGGGTGGCTGCTGATACCAGGCTAGCATGGGGCCAGCTCCTATCTGAGCTCCATGCCACACTTGCAGGTGACCATCACAGTCTTGGATGAGAATGACAACAGCCCCCAGTTTGACATCACCTCCGACTCGTCGGTGAGCGTGGCGGAGGACAGCGCAGTCGGCAAGCGGGTGGCTGTGGTCCTGGCCCGTGACCCGGATGCAGGCAGAAATGGGCAGGTAGGGAGGCCAGCACAGCAGGTTTGGGGCTGCCCATAAGGCTGTGGGAGTGTTTTACTGAGGAAGAAATCCCTCCAGAAACTGGTAGGCTGAGCAGGAAGCTCTCACATGGGGCTTTGGGCAATGTGGTCTAATGGGAGACGTCCCTGCCCATGGTGAGGGGTTTGAACTAGGTGATATTTAAGGTCCCTTCCAACCCAAACCATTCTATGTTTTGTGATTCTCCTTACCATGCAGACAGGCATCAAAGAGGTCCCAACACCCTTAATGCCAAAAACTGCTAGTATTGTAGGAGGGCTGTGGATGAGACCAGGGCTGGCCTGTGGGCATGTGCTTTGGGGTGGCTGCAATAAGCCAACGCACCCATGGACCCCACACATTGGACCTTTTAAAGGACCTCAGAGGCTTCCTGAGGCAATGCTGGGTTTGTTGTTGTAGGGTCTCCTTTCTTTCCATCCTCCTCACAGCACTACATTGCATGCTCTGTTTTTCTTTCCCCTGGGATGTTTCCAGGTGACCTTCTCGCTGACATCAGGGAACATCGGTCGGGCTTTCGAGATTCGTACCACCAACAACACCTATGGTGAGGTGTTTGTGGCACGGCCACTGGACCGGGAGCTGCTGGATCACTACACCTTACGGGTAAGCACCAAACTATCCCTCTTACCTCCTTGGGCTTCTTCTGGTTTGAGCATCGAGACTGTTTTCTGGGGGCTGTGAGCTTAAAAACCTCTTTTGTTTTGGTTTTTAAATCTAATTGCAACTGCAGATCCAAGCCTCAGATGGTGGCGTGCCCCCGCGGAGAAAGGAGCACACCCTGCGAGTGAACATCCTCGATGTCAATGACAACCCCCCCATCATTGACAGCCCCTTTGGCTACAACGTCAGCGTGAGTGAGGTGAGTGTCCAGCCCTGCTCCTCTCCTTCCACCCTCCCAAGGTGACGTCTGACCACCAACTCTGTTGTCCCCACCTGTCTAGTGGTTAGACCTCAGCTTGGATGATTTAAGGGTTTCTGGCCCCTTGCAAACCCTCACCTGTGATAGCCTCTTCATTTTGGGCTAGGAGTGAGCTGCACAAGCAACTTAAGCTCATGAAAGTGCAGGGACTAGCAGGAAGGAGAAGTGGCTATACACCCCTGGAAATGACACAAGAGGCAGAGCAGTACAGAATAGAAATTGCTCTCAGGAAGCAGCTCTGCAAGAGCTGGATAATTAAGCAATAAAACACAATCGGGTGTGAGAAAAGACAACTTATTTCCTGACAGCTTAATTCCTGGACCAGGGGGTTCTCAATTTGATGATGAAAAATGAAATACAAGTAATAGCCAGTGACACTTAGCTGTGAAAAGGTGCTGCTCATGATTAATAGCTTTGCATTAAAGTTATTGCCCTGTTAGGATTTTCTTATCTATTTAATACATGTTCAGAGCTGGTTGAAGAGCAGAATTTCTGTTTTGATTTCCCCTGTAATAGGACTATCCAAAAATAATTAGCTGAGCGCTGAGTCCATTACCCAGCTTTCACCTTTGCACACAGACACGTGGTTTTATCCTCTTCGGGACTGTGCCAGCCTAGATAGGACCTAACATGCAGCTTCCCACCATTGTGAATCTGAAAACTGGTTCATTGCAACAAATAGGAGATGCTGTAATGTAGGAAAAAGAGGTGCAAGGTCAGCACGCTGAATTTTCACACTGTGTGTGACTTCCACAGCAAATGTCACCTGTTAGTTTCATTCTGTTTCTTTTTAAAAGCTAAGATAGAAAATGCATTAAATTCCAGGGTTTCCAACCAAGAAAGACTGAAGCACTCAAGCAAAGGGCAGAGCCTTCCATTGCTATGCCTGTGGCTGATTCTCAGCTGAGCTATCAGTAGCAGGGCGAGTAGCCTTGGTTAATTTTTTGCACAAAGATGCATCTGTTGGTAAAACACCATCTACAATAAAGCCCTGCAAAAATGGGATCCAGGAGCTGGCGAAGGAGAGAAGGAGAGCAGCCTTCTGCTTGGCTGCTGGGTGTCGGGGCAGTGAATCTGGAGCCTGGAAAACCCCCTCTCTCTATTAGAATTATGTTATTAATTATGTCTTGTATATGTTATGAGGTGCACGTGACTTATGCCACGTACCTCTGCCCCCCATCTCACCCTCAGAACGTCGGTGGGGGCACGGCGGTGGCCCAGGTACGTGCCACCGACCGGGACGTCGGCCTCAACAGCGTCCTCTCCTACTACATCACCCGTGGGAACGAGGACCTGACCTTCCGCATGGACCGCGTCACCGGCGAGATCGCCACCCGGCCCTCCCCGCCCGACCGCGAGCGCCAGAGCTTCTACAGCCTGGTGGTCACCGTGGAGGATGAGGGCAACCCCTCCTTGTCGGTGAGCCACCAAAACGTGCCTTCTGGGAGGAGGATGGAGCTGGGCAGTGCCGCGGGAGCGAGCGTAGCACTGAGACGTCGAGCGCGGAAGGGGGGGACTGGCACAGAGCGTGGTGGTTCTGTGACTCGGCCATTTGGGTTATGACTCAAGGTCCAACTCTATATGCCTACAGGTTGGATTCAGAGCTTCCTTCGGTGCCTAGTCCTGCAGGACCCTCTCTTGCAGTCGTTCAGGGAGAGGCAGTCTCCCATCTGTAATGCCAAAAAACATCAAAAGTATCTGAAGGGGCAAGCAGTCTGGTGGCTTTTGGCACTGTCTCCCATAACCTTTTCATAGGTAAGCTCAGGAAGTGTGGATTAGATGACTGCACAGTGAGGTGGATTGAGAACTAGCTGAGTGGCAGAGCTCAGAGGGTTGTGACCAGCAGCACAGAGTCTAGTTGGGGGCCTGTAGCTTGTGGTGGTCCCCAGGGTCAGGACTGAGTCCAGTCTTGTTCAACATATTCATCAACAACCTGGATGAAGCGACACAGTGGACCCTCAGCCAATTGGCTGATGATAGAAAACCAGGAGTGGCTGACACACCAGAGCTGTGCTGCCATTCAGCAAGACCTGGACAGGCTGGAGAGTTGAGTGGAGAAGAACGTAATGAAACTCAACAAGGGCAAGTGTGTAGGGTCCTGCACCTGGGGAGGAATAGGCCCCTGCACCAGTACAGGTTAGGGGTTAACCTGCTGGAAGGCAGCTCTGTGGAGAAGGACTTGGTGGACAACAAGTTCACCATGAGCCAGCAGTGTGCCATTGTAGCCAAGAAGGCCAGTGTCTCCTGGAGTGCATTAAAAAGGGTGTGGCCAGCATATTGAGGGAGGTTCTCCTCCACTTCTCTGCCCTGGTGAGGCCACATGTGGAGGATCAGGTGTAGTTCTGGTCTCCATGGTTGAAGAGAGACAAGGATGTTGAACTCACCATTGCAACTGCTGTGTTCTTCGTGCATTTTCCAGCCCCGAGTCCCTCCTAAAGCCCCTGGTCATGCAGGGACATGAGCAAGCTCCTGGGTGCACAAAGCAAGCCCAAACTGTGAGACACACAGACGTGACACCCCATGCGACACCCTACCATCCTTCCTCTCACCCACCTCCCCCTGCTATCTCTCTCCATCTCTCTGATCTCCCAGCAGAGCTCTCGCTGCAGAGCCCTGCTCTACATTTTGAGGAAACAGGTTGCAACCAGCAGTGCAAAGTGTGGCTTGCAATGCTCATGTTGGGCTTTGCACTCTCAGCTCCTCCTTCCCGGGGAGTTCACATGCCTGCCTGTGCATCATCATCCTTTTAAGCCATGTCACCACTACAGCTTAAATCTAGGTAAGGTCTCTGTCCACCAAAATGAGAGAAGGCAGCTTCTTATAACTTCAGCATCCAATACTGGTGAGTCCAGAGCTGGACAGGAGCTGGCAATGTGTGCTTGCAGCCCAGAAGCCAATGGATCCTGGGCTGCACCCCCAGCAGCATGGGCAGCAGGGCAGGGAGGGGATCCTGCCCCTCTGCCCCGCTCTGGGGAGACCCCCCTGCAGTGCTGGGGCAGCTCTGGAGTCCTCAGCACAGCAGAGACAGGGACCTGCTGGAGCAGGGCCAGAGGAGCCCCAGCAGTGACCCGAGGGGGGAACTCCCATGCTGGGAGGCCAGCAGGAGAGAGTTGGGCTTGGTCAGCATGGAGAGGAGAAGGCTCCAGGAGAAGACCTTCTTGCATCCTTTCAGTACTTAAAGGGGGCCTATCAGAAAGATTGGGACAATCTTTTTAGCAGGGTCTGTTACAATAAGACAAAGACAATAAGAGTGTTACAGTAAGGACAAGAGGTGATGGTTTTAAAGTAGAAAAGGGGAGATTTTGACTAGAGAGAAGGAAGAAATTTTTTACAGTGAGGATAGTGATATCCTGGCCCAGATTATGCAGAGAGATGATAGAAGCCACATCCCTGGAGGTGCTCAAGGTGAGGTAGGATGGGGCTCTGAGCAACCTGCTCTAGTGGAAGCTGTCCCTTCTCACTGAAGAAGGAGTCTGGACCTTTAAAGGCCTCTTCCAACCCAATCCATTCTACGATTCTTTGATACCACCAGCTCTTCCTTGTCTCCTTCGCCCTGGCACCCTGGGAGCATTGCTGATGCTGCTGTTGTGAGGAATTCCATGTGCTGAGCAGGCCAGTCCCATTGCCATGGCAATGCCCTCTTGTCTTCTCTGTGCTGGAAGCATGAAGCTTATTGCTTCATGCTGCCAAAGCAGTGTCCCAGCAGCCTTGCTTGTCCTCAGGGTTTCTGCACCACGTCACCGCTGCCAGTTATGCCAGCAGCAACTATGAAAATCCCACCAGACTGAAGTGAAACAAAGTGTCCAGTGACCCGATTCCTGAGCAGGGAGAAGAATTTCAGACCTTTTTTGGAGCTCAAGCACGCCTAGGTCTTGTGAGAGGCTGTCCTGCGTGTCACTCAGTGAGTGCTGGCCTCCAGCCTGGATGATGAAATGATGTCTGTTGGGAATTTGTCACCTGTTAGAAACTCTGGTTTCACAAGTCTAAGATGATGCAATGGTGCACAAAAAGGGATTACTGCTTATAAGTTGTATGTCCTTTCATGTGCTTCAAGTCATGGCCTTCTGAGAATGGGGGAGACAGAGGACTTGAAAGTCCCATGGTGATCCATGATATCCAGGGCAGCAAGAGTACAGGGAATATGGATCACTCTCTTGGGAGCTGGAAGTGCAGGGGCAAAAGGGTAAAGTGTTAATTATAAGAGAAAAGCATTTACCCCAAAGCACTGCAGGAAAGAAAACCCTCACAACCTGGTGAGCTGCAACAGGAAGCTCTTGGTGTCCATGAGTGGGACTTGGAGTCACCCAAGCTCTGCCTGACCCTGGTGCAAGCCTGCAGCTGCACCTCCCCAAGGACTGGCCTTGCTCCCGAGTCTTTCAGATGCTTCCTGCAGCAGAAGGATGGATGTCTGCCCAGGGGAGCTGCAGCACCTGCATGTGCTGGAGCAGGACTCCCCCCAACACCTGCAGACACAGGCCCCCAAGGCAGGGCAGACTGGCAAAGTTGCTCCTCACCACCCAGCCACTGACCTTGCAGCCAACCCTGGCCAGGGCTGCTCCAGCCTCTGCAGTTTCTGTTTCTGTCCACCCCCTCTGAAACAAGGGTTCAGGTGAAGCATTGCAGCTTCTTACTCTCCTCACCAGCAAAGCCTCAAGTGCTAATACAGCAGAAAACAGCCAGCAGCAGGGCACCAACCCCTGTGTGTTCCTAAGTCAGGCCCTCACAAGAGCTGATGGGACCTGGCAAGGTCCATGAGGTTATCAGTATCTTGCTGCATCTCCTTCACCTTGGAGGTTGGACTAGATGAGCTTTGAAGGTCCTTTCCAACCCAAAACATTCTATGATTCACCACAAGCTTCTTCCTGCCTGAAAATGCAGCACCATGCCATCTTCTCCACCAGTGGTAGAGGCCAAGGTGGACACCCAGTTTTCCAGGGCTCTGGCTCCACCACCTGCAGAAAGCTGGGTAGCCATCTCTTCTTTCCCCTAAATACCTTTAATTTTCCTTCTGGTGAGCTTTCCAGGTGGGAAACAATCCCTGATGCCACTCAGTGCCCCACCAGTGCCTCTGAAAGAGCACGTGGCTGCCCAGCTCACCTCTGCCTGCCCACCTACAGCACAGGGTATCCCCAAAAAAAAAAAAAGGATTCCTGCAGCACGGAGAGAAACTTGTTTCCAACAAAGCTTTACTCTGTCACCGAAGTGGAGCAAATGGAGGGCTTTGGAAAGGGTTTCAGAGCGGTTAGGACCTGCAGGAAGGCACATCCCCTGCCTGTCTTTCTGGCTGCAGCTGCTGGGACTGGGAGAAGGAAGTGCTGGAGGGACTGGGCGAGCTTCCCTAGGAAGGCTGGGAAAGGGGCCGAGCCGTGGGTGGCAATAAAGCTTGAGTCCCGTGCTCAGGAAATTACATCTGCAGCAGAATCATTGGTGCTGGCTTCTCCTTTACCCTTCTGCCTGCAGCCAGCTCATCTAGAAGTTGCTCTGGATCAACCCAATCCTGCAGCCTGTCCCCAGCCCATTGCAGAAGGAAATGCTGTTTCCTCCAGCCACAGAGTGTGAAAATCTCTGCCTGGGCACGCTGCCTGAGAGGGCTAGTGCTCAGGTCTGACACTGTTTTGATATGACTCGTGTTTATGTTTGTCTCGTGGCAATTTTTTCCCCACTTCACAACAAAAACAGAAGCAAGGGGGGAAAAAAAATCGAAACAAACACACATTTTGAGTAAGTGTCTACCACAAGCTTTTATCTCCTCACCAGAGGCTGAGTCACGCTGGAGCCTGACCTCCAGCTTCTTTCGGATAAGTGATGCCAGGGTGCTGTGTTTGGATGGAGGGTGCTGTGTTTGGATGGAGGGTGCTGTGAGAGCACCTGTGTCCCCTGGAGCATCGCAGGGTCCTCCAGCTGGTTGGAGGCAGTGGCTTCAGGGATGGCTGCTCTGGCCATGTTAGACCCAGGAGGGGATGGGTGGAGTGTTTCCCACCTCTCCTCAGGGGCTCTCATCCACATCACAAGAACATCCTTCCACACCCTCCAGATGAACTGTCTAGTTTGCAGTCATTTAAAAAAAAAAAAGGTATAAATATCCTCAAACATCCTTTTTTTTTTTTTTTCTTTTAATCAGCATTGGTACTGAAACAAATAGAAATTCCCCTCATCCCAAGCTGAGGATATAACTGCAGCAGAAAAAAGGCTCCTCCCAATGTATGTCCAGCTGAAAAGGTGGCAGCCCCACAAGTCCACGACCATCTCAAAAGGCTGGTGGGGAAGGAGGGCTCTGAGAGAAGCAGGGAGCCTCTCCCCTTCCTGTTTTGCAAAGAAAAAGGTAGCCCAAGGTTTGCCTGCAAGCCTGTTTCTCTCATGGTGGATGAAGTACGTTACCATCCTCGCCTGGAGAGGGTGCTCAGTCAAATATGTAGAAACAGGTTGATGTTGCAGAGTTTAACCCCATGCCAATAAATTAAATTCTCAGGGAGGTTTGCAGGTGCAAGTTGTCCTTCCTTCCCAGCACTCCCAATTTTCAGCTAGTCCATAAAACATGAGCAGTGCAGAGCCATGCTCTTCTCCACAGAAATAGTGAAATCCCAATATCCGCCAAGAGAGGTTCACTGAGCTTCTTATTTTAAGGCTTTGCTGTCCATGGCCACACTTCCCTCTCGGGTGCCTTAGTTGGGCAAGTGTGGGATGGTGGCTGCCTGGCCTCTCCTGGCTGCTTCTGGGAGATGTGGTTTCCTCCAGGGTCTTCAGGCATTCAAGGCATTTGGTGAGTCGGGAACAGGATCTAGAAAAGGATAGAGCAGGGGTATTAGTCCAGCTTGCAGCTGCAGGTGTATGATCTGGGAAGTGGCCAAGCTCTGCTTTTGCATGGAAAATGGATGCAAAATGGATGTGTCCCATCTTCAAAGCCCTGGGACTTGATGTTCTACATAATGCAAAGTTTGCAGCTATTTCATAGAATAGAATGATTTGGGTTGGAAGGGACCTTTCAAGGTCACCTAGACCAACCACCCTGCAGTGAGCAGGGGCAGCTTCAACTAGAGTAGGTTGATCAGAGCTTGGAATGTTTCCAGGGATGGGGCTTCGACCACCTCTCTGGGCAACCAGAGCCAGGGTCTCACCACCCTCACTGCAAAAAATATCTTCCTTCTATCTAGTCGAAATCTCCCCTCTTTTAGTATAAAACCATCAACCCTTGTCCTGTGGCAACAGGCCCTGCTAAAAAAGACTGTCCCCAGCTTTCC
This sequence comes from Merops nubicus, assembly GCF_000691845.1. Lineage (NCBI taxonomy): Eukaryota > Metazoa > Chordata > Aves > Coraciiformes > Meropidae > Merops > Merops nubicus. Next base: position 32,131 of record NW_008594018.1, on the reverse strand, counting down.
AACAGGCCCCCTTTAAGAACTGGAAGGCTGCAAGAAGGTCTCCCTGGAGCTGCTGGGGACACAGCTCAGGATGCACTTAACTCTCCCTTTCCCATTCACCCCTCCCCAGCTACCCAGTGACACCCCAACCTCCCCCCATCGGTGG
>NW_008594018.1:21885-31927 GCF_000691845.1 Merops nubicus | reverse complement strand
GGCGTGGGAGAGGAGGTGCCGGCCAGCCTCGGAGGGCTGCCTGCTGGCCATGTAGGAGAGCTGGGGTCGGGGCCACGGCTCCGTGCCTGCCGAGGGGACCGCTTCGAAGACGGGGTTCTCGATGCCGTGGGCACTGCTGCAGGAGAGAGGAGGGTGTGAGGCGTGGGGATTTGCATTTTGATTTCACCAGCCCTTTTTATCCCCAAGAGAGCAAGCAGGGAGCCCAGCACAGGGGGGAAAGTTTAGCTCAAAGGCACCGTGGTTTTGAGTTCTCCTGGGGCGTGGGGAGATGTGCGCCCTTGGCACAGACAAAAAGAAAGGACACTTCCCTCTTGGAGGGAGAGAAGAGAAACTGGCTGCCTGGAGAGGGGCAGGACCATGAGCGTGGGTGCCACCAGCATCCCTTCATTCTGTCAGGCTGAAGATATAGGCCAGCTTCAAACACAGGAGAGGAGAGGACAAGACCGCTGTGGGGTGCAGGATGTGGGGAGAGGGGGTGTGAGGAGGTTGGGAGAGCTGGAAGCGTGTAGGTTTCCTCACCTCTCCATCCTGACAAGCTCATGGGCACCTGCCGAAGACAAAATGGTTGGTGTGAGTGCCAGCATAACACCCAGCAACCCAGACCCACCACCAGTGCTGTTTTCTGGTGTCTTATCCACATCCAATTCCCCCTCTTCCTCTGCATTCCACCTTCCTTATTCCTCTTCTTCAACATCAGCCTCTTGTCTGCTCCCAGACCTCCTTCTCCACATCCCTGCCATCTCCGGTCCTGTTTACCCCCCAGCATGGGCTCCTCCCACATTGAAACCACAGGCTCTGAAGAAGGGGAGGGAGGAGGAACTTCTGGTGGCATGGGCTGAGGCACAGCTGTGCTTCCTGGGCTGCAGCCTGGCCCTGCTTGTGCCCAGATGCACCCACCACCGCCTGAGACACCCTCCCAGGGCTCCATAAAAAGGGCATTTTGCTTTCTCTGAGCAGCATCTTGATATTTATTATTTCCTCATCCCCTTTGCTTCAGCAGGTCCCACAGCCCATCTTACTGTATGGGGAGCATCTGGAGCTGAGACACACAAGTTTTGGCCCAGACTGTGCTGATGGAAAGCAGCTGGCGGAAATAACCTGTAGCTAACCTAGTCTGGGACACCCCAGAAGCAAATCCCTCTGGATTTTGATTTCCCTCTTGGATTAAATAGCCCCCAGGTGATGCTTTGCAGCACAGGGAGGGAGCTGCACCTCAGCTATGGCAAAATGGATATCTGAAGGCACACGCCAGTCTTTTTGGCCAGGGATGGATGTCGAAAGTGCAGTTCCTGTTCTTGTGGCTGGCATCACACCCACCACTGCTACAAAAATCACTTCTCCAAAGGGTTTGCTCAGAGCCCCACAGCCGCCCACCGGTGAGAGAAACCACAGGGCCTCTGGCTTGCTCAAGGCCTGATGAAATGGCTCTTCCTGCTTAATTACTGAAATCATGGGGAGCAGAGCTCAGGCAGCCACCTGCACCTCGGCACTACCTGGGCTGGGGTGCTGTGGGGAGACCTCGCCTGCTGTGGTCCTATTGCCATAGACACAAGGGGGTCTTCGAAAAGAGAGGGGGAGGAAAAGCACAAATAATGCTTTTTTAGAAGGCAAAACTTCTATTTTGGCTGTGTGGTGGAGGGAGGGATGAGTAAATGAGTCATCTCTTGCCGTGGAGGGGGAGGGAAGGGCTTGGCAGGAAGGGGGTCTGGCAGCATCTTTGCAGTTTCAGTGGCCCTGGCAAGGCCACCTGGGTCCCCATCCCAACCCACACTCCTCAGCAGAAGCCTGCGGGACTGTCCAGCCCTTCCTAGGACAGTTTGGCAGGAGGCACCTGGCAGGGACCTGTCTTTGGGCCACCTTACATGGTGCCCATGGGACTCAGGAGAGCCGAACCAGCCGACCCCGGTGGGACACATCCCATCCCATAAAGGCCATGCTGATGCAGCTGGGGATGTCATGGTGGGTGACACTGATGATGGGTGGAGAGGGATGGCTACGTACGTCTGTTGCTGACAGCTTGTCTCTGCTTGTAAATCAAGAGCAGGATGAGGGGAAGGCAGAGGATGCCCACGATGCAGGCGCCTGTCGCCAGCGCGGCAGCCGTGATATCTGCAACAGAAGAAGGGCAGAGCTGGAGTGGGTGGTGGGGAGGGTTCTCCTCCTATCTCCTCAGTTTCCTCCAGCTGTGGCAGAAGCATGGAGCACCACTAGCATTGCCCCACGCCTGACACAATGTGGCTCCCACAGACATGGGTGGTCCACTCATAGCAGGATTCATACTGGACTGCATTACCAGTTGCAGAGATAAGCTCTGCTGTATCAATTTAGGACCTTGACTAAAGTCCTTCATTGCTGAAGGACATCTCAAGGTCTTCCTTTGGTCTTCTAGGTAGGAGGAGAGAAGCGAGGGCCTTGATAAAGCCCTCTGAAGTCAGCAGAAAGGCTCCCGGGGATTTCAAATAATGCTGACTCTGACCCACAGCCAGCTCATCAAAATTACACTGTCTTAAAGTACTCAGGCATCAAAAGGTTCATTACCATGGCCTCTGCTAATGAATGTGCCCCTGGAGAGCACAACCCATAGAGACTCCCCAGGAAGGCTGGTGGTCTGTGGCCATCAAAGTCCATGTGGAACAGCTTGTGTTGGAGTTGAGGGCAGGTTCAGCTCAAGCCCTTCTCTCCTGTGCATCCATCTGGGGAAGGAGCTTCCACAGAGTGTGTGTTTGGGTGGGGGGGGGGAATTATTTTTTTCCCCTTTTCATTGTTGCCCAGCACTTGAGACTGAGGGTTTGAGACAGCAAGCACTACTCACGGGGACCAGGGGCCAATTTCCCATGCCTGGGCTGGCCCCCACCATGCTGCAAAATAATTTTAGCAAAATCTGCCCATTTAGCAGCCAGTAAATTTGGGTAGACAGAGCGACCTGCTGGGAAACCACCTGCATAGCAAAGTGTGGGCACCTCCAGTGTCTAGACACAGTGCTGGGGGAGCTTCATGTTGTCTGAGCGCTCAAGCAAGGTTTGGGTTTCCCCTGCTAGAGCATCTCTGCTCAGGGCAAGGTGACATGGGCTTGGGATGGCAGCAGGGTGTTGCAAGAGGTGCCTGCAACTCTTTGCCTTTCTGTCCCTTCCTATCTGTTTGTGGCAGCAGCTGCTAAATCCCCAATCATGTAATCAGGTGCTTTACAACCTGGTGAATGTGCTTTTACAACAGGGTGCATGATCTCCCTGGGCTTCAGGACATCCATGTCCAGGTGATGGTCTGAAGGAAGCTCTCCTCAGCCTGTCACCATGCCTGTCAGATGCACACTGTAGGGACAGCCTCAGAAACCACCCTTCTGACACCCAACCATGAGGTTGCATCTGGACACTGGCAAGCAGCCATCCCTAGGGAAACATGGACCAGGATGGTGAGCAACATCCTGGAGAGAGGGTTTACCTCCTTTTACCTTTGCTGGTGGTGGAGTGAAATGTGCAGTTTTGAAGCCCTCCTCTGCCTGTGGTGGAGAAGAGAAAAGCATGTTAGATCCCAGGGGATTTGCTCAAGTACCACAGAGCTGCTAGCTGTGCTCGCCTTTGCTCACTAGTGCTGAGAAAATCAGCCCAGAGCATCCCAAAAGCAAGAGTTTTAATCCTGAGAAGCTTACAATGAGAGTCCTGCTCAAGACCCCTTTCCCTCACGGCAGCAGGGCACACCCTGGTTGTGCAGGCTCTTCTTTTTTAGTGTAAAAGAAAAATAATCTATCCTAATGCTGCAAATAAAGGGCAGGAGATCCCTTCCCCTCTATGTCATGCCTCCCTGGGCAGCTCTCCTTGCTGGGCTGCTGTCCCAAGATTATCTACAAGCCCTGCATCCCAAGCAATGCCTGCAGCCCTCGCTTGGGCTTGGACCACCAGCCATCTCCTTTTATGTTGAGGTTTGTTTTCCTCCCTCCAAGAAAGAGGTTGAAGAAGATCAGTGAAACTATGTAGCATGAATTTTATTGCATTCCAGCCTCTTGATTTTTTTCTTTTTTTTTTTAATGTTCTAATGCTCTCTGGCCCACATTCAAATCATCAACATCTGTTGCTCTTTGACTCTTCCAACATGGCTCAGGCTTTCAGCAGCCCCAGCTCCAATGCTGCACCCCAGCATCCCCCACCAGCACCCTGGCATGGTTGTGGGGCTGACAGGGGCTCCCCTGGCCCCACTCACCTTGCTGGATCTGCAGCTCCACGAAGCCGTGAGCGACTTGCACGGTTTGGGGCTTGCCGTGCTCCCTCCTGGCCTCCATGGCATAGCAGCAGTAATTCCCACTGTCCTGCAGCGTCAGGTTCATCACCACGATATGAAAGGCACCGTGGTGATCAGGAACAAATTCCACCCCGTGATGCCCTCTGAGGGGGGATTTTTGGGTGCCATTACCCCACGGCTCACGGTGCCTGCTCAGGTCGTGGTGCAGCTCCCTCTCGGTGACGTTGCGGATGTGCTTCTTCTCGGAGCAGCTCTGGTCACCGTTGCTGCTGAAGTACCAGGTTTTGTAGAGCAGGTCGTGGTGGTCGGCGAGGGAACCGCTGATCCGGCAGGTCAGGGTGACGTTCTGGCCCTCGGGGCAGACGCAGAGCGAGTACGGGGTGGTGATGAGGAAAGCTGCTGGCCCTCCTGATGAGGAGAAGATGCAGTGGCTGAGTCAGACCCTGAGCTTACTAGGAGTTTGTAGCAGAAGTTGGGATCCCTCCCCAAACAAGCACTGAAAAGCCCATCGCTGACATTGGCAGAGGGGTTGCAGTGAGCGTCACCACCGCTTTGCAAACAGAGGGAAAAAAGCCTTCAACCCATACCCCCAGGGCAAGGAAAACTCCTGAGCACCCCATATCCCAAGAGAAGGGAGATGGGAAGCACAGCGTGACCTCCATAGCAACATCCCATCAGGGCTGAGAGTACAACTTCACCCTAGAAATAAGCCCTGGAGTAGAGCCATGCTTTAAATATAGCTGAACATCAGCTTTTAATAGCAGTGGGGAAGCAAAAGTTTGCCCAGAGCTAGCAGAGATGTGGGGCAGAGAGGTGGAAGGATATTTTGGGGCACCAGCCTTCTGTAAAGCAAAGCAGCGGGGTATGACTTGTGAATGAAGAAATACAAGTGCTGAGCCAGCTGCAAAAAGGAGAAAAATTAAAAAGAAAATAGCTGGGAGGAGCCCATGCCCCCTGAGATGAGGCGGGGAGCAGGTCCCACCCTGCTTGTTTTTCAGCCCTTGAGGAGGAGAAGGAGGAACTGGCCAACACTGACTGTGGGGAGCTGCTTGAAAATGAAAACAGTTTTCAGAAAGAAATCCCTGGCTTCTGAGAACCATGGGTGGGAGGCTTGGCAGAGGTGCAGGAGTGAGGTGTGTAGCACAGAGTTGCTGGTCCTGTCTCAGCACACTGGTGGGCTGTACTGGTGGATAAGGGCAGAGAACAGAGCAAAGGTGGACAAGCCATCAGTGCTCTGGCCCCACTGCTGCCTTGCGTTCACAGAAGTTGTGAGTATCACTTTAGAAAGCTGAAGAAAAAACAGATTCTGGCTTCATTTTCTTTAAATTATTGAAAAAAAAGGGGATTCCTAGGGGCTAGTTTGCAGCAGAGATGATGATATATGGGCAAGGCGTTCTTTTGTTTTGGTGACATCCTGTTGTGCCATTACCTCCACCGCCGTTTCGCGTTGAGGTTTTTCACTTGCTATATCGAGCGGGTGGCAGTCAGAGGCGGGGTGTGCTGTGGGTGTGCTGTGGGTGTGCTGTGCCTGCCTGCAAGCTGCCCCAGAAGATCCTTTCCCATCACCTGGCTGCACAGAGAGTGGCCATCCTCTGGGCAGGGTCACCACAGCACCACCCCGCCATGGAGCTCCACTTGAGAGAGTGAAACTGAAAATGTCCCCCAGGCCTTCTACCCGTGTGGCTATTGACGGTTGTTAAGAGGAAGAACAGCCATGAAGCCCCTGAGTCCCAGCAGCCTGACAAGGAGTTCTGCAGGGCTGGGGATGGTGTGACTTGTGCCAAACTGCTGCAGTTAGTCATAGAATTGTTTTGGTTGGAAGAGACTTTTAAGATGATCAAGTCTAACTGTTAACCTGGTGCTGCCAGGGCACCACTAAACCATGGCCCTCAGCACCACATCTAAATAGCTTTGCAATCCTTCCATGGATGAGAACTCCATCACTGCCCTGGGCAACCTGGTCTGGGTCTTGACAACCCTTTGCAGGGAAGATGTTTTTCCTCATGTCCAACCTAAGCCTCCCCTGGTGCAACTTGGGGCTATTTCCTCTTGTGCTATCACTTGTTCCTTGAGAGAAGAGACCGATCCCCACCTGGCTCCAAGCTCCTTTCAGAGAGTTGTTTAGAGTGAGAAGGTCTCCCCTGAGCCTCCTTTGCTCCAGGCTCAACAACTCCAGGTCCCCCAGCTGCTCCTCACCAGCCCTCCTCTGGACCTGCTCCAGACCCTCAATGTCCTTCTTGGAGTGAGGGGGCCAAAACTGAACCCAGGATTCTAAGAGTGACCTCTCCGTTGCCAAGTCCAGGGTGATGATGCCTGTCCTAGTGCTTCTGTCCACACTAGTGCTGATCCAAGACAGGCTGCTGTTGGCCTTCTTGGCCAGCTGGGCACCTGGGCACACACTGGTTCATCTTCAGCTGGCTATTGACCCCCAGGTCCTTTTCCACCAGCAGCTTCCGCTCCAGCAGCACCTCAGCCTGCTCCCCATAGCTCAAGCAGCAGGACATGCCCCAGGCTGCTCTGGGGAAGAGGTTTGCATGGTCTGAGCTCAACATTGCCTCATTTAGTCTTGTTTCCAAGCTTCAGCTTCTCCTCATCCTCAGATGTTGCTACGTTCAGGATGCTTGACCAGGCTGGCTGAGTTTTGGCACACAGCAGAGTGGGTCTCCCACCTTCTCACCAGTACTCTGAGCACAAAAGGCACCTCAGATGTGTTTCTTAATACCTGCTGCAACAGGAAGTGCCCCATTCACATTGAGGGTCCCCTGGGAGCCAGGGGAAGGGAAGCCAGGGCTCTATTGGAGGAAGCTGCACTTCCAATACCTTGCAAAAGTATCTGCAGGAGTCTTTGTTTTACATACACACCCCCTCAAATAAAATGGGGCCATCTCACTCATCCCCACAGAGTTTGCAAAGCTCTGCCTTACTGAACCATCCAGCCTCCACCTCCAGGACTTGATGGGAACCGTCTGGAAGGAAAGTCAACACAGCCCACGCTTTCGGCAGCCGCAGGGAGGGGCAGAGGTTACCACGTGTGCAAAGCCTTCAGCATTACCAACTTCCCTTCTTTCTCCCGAGCAGGGGAAGGCTTCCCAAAGTCATTGAGTAGAGGAGAAAACAGCAGGGAAGGAAAGCTGGCAAGGGACCATGTGCCCCATAGCAACACCAGGGAAGTTGTCCCCTCCCCAAGATGGGGGTTTAAAGCTGTGCTAGATGCCAGATGGTGCTGGAGAAGAATGCCTGTCAGTGTCTTTATGCTAAAACTCATGGATCTTAATCTCCCTGAGGCTTCTTCCATGCCCAGACCCCAGCTTTGGCTCCATCTCACCCCAGCAGGACAGCTGCTTTTGAAGTCAGCACTGCTGGCAAATGCCAAAAGAAAGCCAGATGCCCATTTCGGTGCATCTTCAGCTCTGAGAGCCTGGACTCATCAAGGTCCAAGATGAGACCTATTGTCTTGTCACCATCTGGTAGAGACAGAGGAGGTCTCAAGTGGCTGCCAAAAGTGCTACTCTTCCTCATTGGCACCTAGGTATCTTCGTCTCCACCCTGTGGCGTTGCATCAGTGCCATACAGAGCTCAGTGCATCATTGGTACATCCCTGAGTGCCAGCACCACTGCCCGGCTTGAAACCTGGGAACTTGCCTTTCAGAGACAAAAGAATGCAAAAAAAGTTATAGTGCTGAGGGGCTTGTGTTGCTTTGCCAACCAACAGCTTAAATAAAACAGGATTTCGTGCCAAATTCAGGGTCAGTGACCAAAAGCCTCTCCTAGCTTCTTCTCCTACCTTTGGCCCCCCACTCTGTTAAGCAGGTGTTTGAGTTTCACTCCTGGGACTTACAGAAGCTATTTCCACATCATGCCACCTCTTTCCACTGCAGGGAAATCTGGAGGGGGAGGGGGCTGCAGCCTTTGGAGGGGCTGACTCACCACAGAGGAGGGGGCTGCTGGAGAGAGAGAGGCTGCTCAGTTCCTGACTGAGGAACCCTGCTTTAATTCCTCTTCTAAGAGCTTTCTTAATAGCCTAACATGAACGTGCCACAAGCACCATCGTCACCGTGTTGTCATTATGCTTCAGAGTTATCAGCCAGGTGAGATGTGTGGGGGCATCCATACCTTGGCACAAGTACTTACAGCAGGAAAGAAAAAGGAGAGAAAAATACTTACTGAAGATGCCAGAGCTGCCCACCTTAACAGCACTCATCTCCTGCACCCTGAAGAGCCAAATGGCTCTTCAGTGGTGGGGCCACTCATCATCCAGGCCATGGGGACAGCAGCCTGGAGCTGCTGCACCCTTTGGAGCATCCTGCCTCTCTCCTCCTCTAGCAGAGCCCTGGCTCAGGAACAGGGTCACAATGTCAGGTTTGCACCTGGTATGTGACTTTGGAAATCCCAGCTCAGCTGCTGGCCTTCGAGTGGAGAGAAGCTGCTTCCCCACCCACCTAGCTGCTAGCATCCACAGCCCACAGAGGAGCTGGATGGCTCCAAGGTCTCTACTTCTTCATCAAACCCTGCTAAAATTAGCTGGGGGTTCAGAAAGTTTTGGCAAGCATGTGGTTGCACAAAGCTCAGTTCCTCCAGCACCAGGCTCACATTAAAGAGCGGTGTCCAAGCTCACTGCATTGCAGAAGACCTGATGTTCCATCCTAGCACCCCAGACACATAAATTAAATAACCCAAAGTCCCACAAAGATGCTAGGAATAGCTTCCTGATGTCAAGAGACTCAGGTGAGAAGCAAAGAGTGCTTCAGTCCACACCAGCCTCTTGCTGTCCCAGAGGAGAGCAGGGATCCCCCATCCCATCGCAGTGGGGCATCATTTCTTCCTGGGCTTATGCCAGCAGAAAACCTGGGGGCTGTCACTTTGCCTTCCCGGGATGCAGGGAGAAGCCAAGCCCAATAGCCTGTTTGTCCTCTCTTTGCACAAGGCAAAGAAGGACCACGGTTCTTCCAGCTCCGTTCTCTGACTTCTCATCTAGAGTTGAGCTGCAGTTTAAAGTGCCACCACCCTTGTTTCACTGCCTGGCCCCAAAGCCCCGGTACGGAAACGCTGCCTGCCAGGGCTGGTGTGGAGTGGGGCGTGAAGCAGCACCCCTCCCAGAGCATCCCCCCTGTCACACAGGCAAGGACCAGCAAGCTTCCAGCTCAGGGGAAGAGAAACTCAGTAGCCATACACAGCAGTCCTGGCCCACCTGCAGAAGCTGCCCAGCACATCCCAGCAATTAGGGTGGAGAAGAGCATCCTTAGAGAGGGTATCCCAGCCCTGCTGGCACAAACCCCCTCTCCGCTCACCCAGGGCTGGTGGAAGGCTCCTGTCACCACAGCACGACCAAGGACCCACACAGTGCTGGGCCAAAGTGCTGTGCAGGAGCAAGGTGGCTTTTCCAGCTCGGAGTCCCCAGCGGGGGACTGGCGGGGACAGGGGGTGGCTGCTTTCCTTCCATGCATGTTAGATCAAAGCAAAGGAAGAAGGAAAAACCAAACAACCCCAGAGTTTTAAAACTGCAGGTCCCCTGCGGCCCCTTCTCCCCGACACAACCAGCATCACGTGGGGCGATGGCTTGATCCCCCCCCAACCCAAAATCACAGGGTGAGAAAATAAATAACCCTCCAAATGCCCCAAATTCCTCATGCCGAAGCAGAACCCTGGCCGGGTGAAGGAAACGGGAGTTTCTCTGAGCTGGGAGGGGAAGAAAGCAAGCTGGAGCTTACCGTGGGAAGCCAGCAGGCAGAGCGCGGCTAGCAGCAACCCAGGCGGGGGGGGCGGGGGCGACAGCGGGGATGGGGGGAGC
>NW_008594018.1:0-21867 GCF_000691845.1 Merops nubicus | reverse complement strand
CACCTCGGCCGAGCCACCCGCACGCTCTGAGCAGCCCCGCAAGCAGCGGCAGCCGGACTCGGCACACACAGGAAATTTCATTGAGATGTTCTTGAGCTGGAGAGAACTGCGAGCACCCCCAGGAGGTGAGATGCTGCCAGGGAGCTGTGAAGGGAGCTGCAGCACCCCACCAGGCACCCCGCGGATGAGCGACGCTTCAGTCCCCACCCCTTTGGGGTACATCTGCTGGGGTTTTTTTCCTTAGAGCATCCCCAGGAGGAGCTTAGAGCAAACTGGTCCCTCTGTGTGTGTTTTCGGGGTGCGCAGGAGGATGCTCGCTGTGACAGGGATGTGGGTGCTGAGCTGTGAGGGGTTGGGTGCTGATCCCCATCCCTTCCCTGGCAGGAGCCAATCCCTTGGGGTCAATCTTCAGCTTGCTTCATTAAAACACACTTTGCTTGGAATTATTGTTTTTCCCATGAGGATCAGGTGGACAGAAAGCCCCCTGGGATGAATGGGAGGAAGGTCCAGGGAAGGGTAACTCAGAGTGGTGCCAGTTCAAGGAAAGGAATGCTTTCCCCAGGAAAAAAAAAGTGGAAGAAAAGCATCCTGTTTACCCTGTTTAAATGCCTTTACTCTGCCCTCAAACAGCAAAGCAACACCGTGGGCTGACTGACATAACTCCTTTGAATTCAAAAGCTATCACAAAAATCTCCAGCTGCAGTTGAGAGTCACCTCACTTCACCGTTGTTCCCAGGAACACCCAGGGAATACCGTTGTTCCCTGGAAAGTGATGCCTGGAGACACGTGGAGGTTTGAAAACCACAGGAAACCTCACTGCTAACCTGCTTGAATTTGGAGCGTGCAGTGAAATAGAAAAGTAGCTAATTACTGTGTGGCTTTGTGGTTAGTACAGCAAACACGTCCGCGATGCTTTCATCAAAAAATGTAACCCTTGTCTGGCCAGAAGAAGTTTGTTGCTGTGGGAAGGTGCAGGCACAAAGTCCAGAGGCTCCAAGAAAATGGTTTCTCATCCAGAGACCCCATCTCTGAACTGAGCCCTTAGGCAGGATGGAACATTCTTGTCATCTCCCCATCCCCAGGTGTGTCCCCACAGTGACATGCCTGGAAGACAGCCTTCAGTAAGGACATCCAAGTGCCTGCACAGGGCCAGATACAGCTGGAAGAGGGACAGGACAGGCTGAGCCTGACCGGTGTGGAAATTGTGGTCAGCAGGTAGATGATGGGACCTGCAGGAGGTCATCCCAGTTGTCCAAGATGCTCATTTTTGTTCTTCCCCTGAGCTATGGCAGCATCATCTCCAGATATTTTCCACCCTGCCACGTTGTCACCCTCAGTTATAACAACCAAGGTGTTCCAAATGTCAAGGTGAGGACTTGCACATGCCTCCTCCAAAGGCAGCAATGCATGATGGGTTTAAGCCTCTGTCTTTCCCTCTGCCACAGGCTGCTTCCCACTTCTACCAGGAATGGTAAAAGCTGTTTGAAAAGGAGAAGGATCCCATAGAAATGTGCTTTGCTTGTGAACAAAGGTGTGATTTCACCTCTGTATGTTTATCTCTGTATCAAACCATTACATGGAGATGCACCTGCAGCCATGGCTCATTTCATTTTGAGCCTTGCATCCTGTTTGTCTCTCTTGGCAGGGTTGAGCCCACATTGGTCATTGACCTTGACAGGTCCAGCCTTCCCCAGGCAGCTCCATAGGTTGTGGAGTCGAGTACGTCTATGGTACTTAACCTGATGTCCCCATGTCCCACAGGCCACCACCACCGTGTATGTCACCGTCCTGGATGAGAACGACAACGCTCCCGCTTTCCAGCAGCAGCTCTACGAGGTGACCCTTGATGAAGGTCCCGCCACACTCAACGCCACCCTCGTCACCGTGCAGGCCCTGGACCAGGACGAGGGACCCAACGGCACAGTTGCGTACGCCATCACCGAAGGCAACATCTTGGGTACCTTCCATATCAACAGCACCACGGTCAGTAAGGACACCAGCCCCATCCCAGACGTGTCCATGTCCTGCTCCCTTCACTCCTGGCCGCTCTCCCCTCTCCTCGCAGGGGCAGATCCGCACGGTGAAGGAGCTGGACTATGAGATCAGCCACGGGCGCTACACGTTGATCATCACCGCCACCGACCAGTGCCCCATCGTCTCACGCCGGCTGGCGTCGACTGCCACGGTAGGGAGCTGCCAGCAGGGTTGCAACACCGTGGCCTCTTTGGGGTCGAGGAGTTCCCCCTCACATGAGTGGTTTCACATCTCCTTCCCAGTGGTCACCCATTGCTTTTTCCCAGTTTGTCTAGATGCTGTCGCCCTACTCCGTCACGGGGGTTGCAAAACAGGGACGTGGGCAAGGGACATTTGTGGGTTCATTAACCCAATTATTTGGTCCTGCAAAGACACAAACGAAGAAATTCCCGGAACTGCTTTTAAGTTGCACTGCATTGTCTTTAGAGGTCCCCTTGATTCTTCTTGCCTGAAGGGAGAACAGATAGTAAAGCGTTGCTAAAGCATTAATTTCTGTTTCATCTTTATCTTCTCAGATCATTTATATGCTTTTAAAATTTCTTATTTGTTCCTTATATGGAGGTTATTTAAAGCCTCTAGTCATTTTTGTGACTTCTCTCTGTAGCTCTTCCATTTCTCCTGGACCGCAGCGACCTGAACTTAGTGCACTGCTCAAAGTGTGAGGGAGGAAGCCTAGCAACTCTGTAGTAAATGTTTCAGAAGAATTGAATACACTGATTATTTTCATGACCAAAACCAAAATTTGGCATGTTGTACAGCAGACACTGTCCATGCCCAGGCTGATTTTGGGACCTGCAGGTGGAAGAGATCAGTTAGATCTTCTGCCTTGACTCCATATAATGGACTCAGATATTGAGCCAAGCATTTGTAGTCCTCCAAAAGGAAATAAGTTTTTGTATGCAAAGAAAAAAAAAAAAAAGAGAGACTGAAGGGGAAATACCAGTATGGGAGACTTCCATGGACAAAATCTGTCCCTGTTAGCCTGGCAATGCTAACAGGCTCCATGCTTGGGCAGATGGGAAGCCTTTAGATGCGTGCCTCTCACACCAGTGGAGATGCCTTCCTGCATCAGGAAAAGAGCAGCAGAATCCTTGAGACCTGGAGTTTAACTGCCAGCAGGGAAGGGGGCAGCTGCTGGCGTGCTGCAGGCAAAAGCACAGCTTTCCCTGCTCTTGGCCCAAGCAGAGACATGCACTTGGAAACCCCTTCAGCAAAAAAAAGCTGGAAGGGATAGGGATAGGCAACGCCCTCTCTACTCAGCCCAGGAAGTTTCTGCCAGCATCATATGAAAACATAGCTTTTAGGAGGAGGTTAGTGATTATTTAAGATCCCGAGTGAAGGAAAATCCATCACCCTGGTAAGGCATGCCAGTGTTTGTTTTCCCCACTGCTAGAAAATGGAGCAGACTCTTACACAGACTCATTATTTTCAATATCCTTCTCATAACCACCTATACATGCCTATACACACCTATACAGCTCAGCCTTTTATTAGCCACTGCAGACTCTCTTCCTCAGGGAGAGTTTCTCCATCATGCAAGTTCCCTGAAGCCTAGCAAAGGGGATAATCTTCTTTGCAACATAGTTTTATATAGAGCTAAATAAATGTCTTTTATGTGATGGGACTCATTTTAAAAGCAAGACTCAGGTTTTTTGGATTCAATGGCAACCCCATGGTCTACTCTATCCTAAAACTGTTTTTTCCCCTTTTGAGCTCTGTAGAATTGATTTCTAGCCAGCTATGTGTGTCATAGGAAGGGATGCTAAAAGGGGAAACGTGCCAATGGCATTGGTGGTGTTTTGTTTTGGAATACAGATGCAAGCTGCAAATATTTTAAAGTCTGCTTATCATTAGGAAGAAAACCCTTGGTGGACAAGAAGGATTGTGCAAGTGTGCAGCTGGCTGCAGAGATCAGACTCATGGTTTTGTTAGTCACGTCCATGTCTGTGGTTTTGGTCTATCCAGCTTGGGTTTCACGATGTGAACGTGGAAAACATTTGGCCTTTGCATTGATTTCTCCATCATGGTGTGTGGCCCAGAGGTTGAAAAAGGGCCCACCTGTATGTGGCTGGAGTTTCATAGTGTCACTGTGGGATGAGCATGATCAGAAATAACTGAGTTTGAGTGTCCGAACTGGGAGCTGGATGTTCAGTGAACCCAGCAAAGCCAGAAATACAGGAGGTATTTTGTGATGTCACCTGTCAATGGCTAGCAGGCTGGTCTCCTGTTCTACCCCTCTTGTCTCGCTGCCCTCCACCCTCTCAACCTGACCGCAGGTGCTGGTGAACCTCAACGACATCAATGACAACCGTCCCACCTTTCCACGGCCCTATGAGGGTCCCTTTGACGTCACGGAAGGGCAGCCTGGCCCACGTGTCTGGACCTTCCTGGCCCATGATGGTGACTCAGGACCCAGCGGGCAAGTGGAGTACAGCATCATCGCTGGGGACCCTCTTGGTGAGCAGGGACCTGGGGGCATCACCACAGGGATAGAGGAAGGAGCAGAGTTAGATTAGATAGAAGGAATAAATTTTTACCATGAGGGTGGTGAAACCCTGGCCGAGGTTGCCCAGAGAGGTGGTCAATCCCTGGAACCATTTCAGGTGTGGCTGGCTGGAGCTCTGAACAACCTGCGCTAGTTGAAGCTCTCCTTGCTCACTGTAGGGGGGCTGGACTAGATGACCTTGAAAAGTCCTTTCTGACCCAAACCTTTCTCTGATTTTGTGATTCCTTCTGGCTGCCCCACGGAGGAACCTGGCTTGGGAAGGAGTGGGGCGGAAGCGTTTCAGAAAAGCCAGCCCCCCTCCCAGCGCTTCTGCGAATTCAGCCTTTCGACACCAGGAAATCCTGTTTTGAGAAACAGGAAACTTAACCTGTTTGTTGCCGGCCAGGGGGTGGTTGGGGGTTGTGCAAGGGAGGGAAATGTGCTAAACAATAAAGGCAAAAAAAAAACAGACCGCAGAAAGAGAAACTGAGAGCTGCAAGCTCACAACCCCTTCCCCTCACTCCCGTGGGGTTTGCAGTGTGGTTGGGGACTGAGTTGCTCTGCAACCCATGACAAAGCTGTAGTTCCAGTCCCACCAGCACCTCGGAGCAGGTGGCAGAGGAGCCATGGGCTTCCTGAACCACGGGGACATAGGGTGTCCCTTTGTCAATGGGTGGTGACTTTAGCCCATGGTATCTGGAAGGCAGAGCCCAGTTCTATCTCCCAGCTGATCCTGCTCCAAAGCTTCTCCAGAACAATCAGGATGTAGCTCCTTGGTTTGTGGGGGTCAGTGCTGTGCAGCCCACCTTGCTCTGACCATCACAGGGCATGGGTGTTTGGAGGGCAGTTGGCATCTTCAGAAGGGCCTGGCCAAGGGGCATGGGCACCTCTTATATGGCCATTCAACCCATGCCCTGCTCCTGCTTGTACCTGGGGATGCATCCAGTCCCCAGCCGCACAGTCCTCCCATATCTACAGTAACAGGGGACAGTTTTGTCCCCAACCCCATCATGGTGCCTGTGCCCCAGCTCCGAAACAAGCCTCTCCCCTGGGAGCTGGGCCACTGGGAGCAGCACAGCACGAGCCAGGGCCCCGCTGTCTCTGGCAGGGGAGTTTGTTATCTCCCCAGTGGAAGGGGAGCTGCGGGTGCGGAAGGACGCTGAGCTGGACCGCGAGAACATCCCCTTCTACAACCTCACCATTGCTGCGCGGGACCGGGGGGTGCCACCCCTCAGCTCCACGGTGAGTCCCTCAGGCTACTCCGGGCAGCTGCAGGGTGCAGCCCACATCTTCATCCCGGTGTCTGCCTTCAGTCTTCTCCCATCTTCCTCCTTCCCCTTGTCCCTGGGGCTTTCCTTCTCCAGACTGTATTGGCTGGAGTGGGGAAACCCACCGCTTGCCCAAGGTGGCAAAAAAAGGATGGGAGGGATGGAAACAGGTGTCACGTGTCCTTACCTCTTCTCTCCCTGGCAGATCCTGGTGGGCGTCCGCGTGCTGGACATCAACGACAATGACCCTGTGCTCCTCAACCTCCCAATGAACCTCACTCTCAGCGAGAATGCCCCTGTCTCCAGCTTCGTCACCCGCATCCTCGCCCGGGACGCGGACAAGGGGCCAAACGCCCTCCTGACATTTGACATAACTGCAGGCAACACGGAGAACACCTTCTACATCAACAGCACCGTACGCCCCCGGGGGGTGGGATGCTGGGATGCAGAGGGTGGGCACCCCTAACCTTGGAGCCCTACCTTGCCTGGGCATCCATGGGTGCTGTCTGGCAACCTTGCCCTGGCAGGAGGCATGGCGTGGGAAGCGCATCTCACATCCCTTGTACCTCTTTTCCCCCTGTTGATTTTCTTGGTAGAGCGGAGTCATCTATGTAAACCGCCCACTGGACAGGGAGCGGGTGGCAGAGTACAGGCTGACCATCACGGTGAAGGACAACCCCGAGAACATACGCAATGCCAGGCGGGTAATTACGGACACTGCCGGGGCCTCCAGCGACTCAGGCAGCAGGGATCATGGAGAAGGGGTTCCTGTAGTGGCCAAAACCAGGCAGTGCATTCACCCACAGCAGTTCCAATAGCAGTCTCGTCCCCCAAAAGGATCTAGGGGTGACAAAGTAGCGGTTGCAACCCCCTTTCCCAGCAGAGAACAGGCCCAATAGGATTTAGGGCAAGTCCAGCATCACATGTTGACTCCATGCAACAGCAGTAATGGTCACGGAAGGTGGAGCAAAGTTGAGCTGGAGAGCTAGGCGACCACAAAGACACTGGAGCATCCTTTGGGCCTGCAAAGATGTCCCACATATCACCTTTCAGAGTGTAGGCTGGGAAGGGACGCCCAGCACCAGGGTGAAAGTCCATGCAGACCCTCCAAGATGGTCTGGGGAGAAAAGCATCGTGGTTGCACAGGGCTCCACCTTTGACCAGCACCAAGCTGGAGGTAGGAGAGGCGGGAGGTGAGATCAAAGAAAGGACATTGCGGTCATCACCCTCTTGTCCCCATTTTCCTTTAGGATTTTGACCTGCTGGTCATTTCCATAGCGGATGAGAATGATAACCGCCCGCTCTTCACCCAGAGCTCCTACCTGGCTGAGGTGATGGAGAACTCACCCCCAGGTAGGTCTCTCTTTGCTCCCTTTCATGGCTTCTGGAGTCTGTCTTTGGGGCCAGGCGAGGGGAGGTGTCTCCTGGTTGTTGTGGAGGAGACGCCACTGAGCAGGGAAAGGCTGCAGGTCAGTGGGACAGGGATACTGAGTATGAGCAGCTCCTGCCAACTACCTGGGGAACTCAGCCTCTAAGAGAGCATAGCTTTGGTCCATGTTGCTGATGGAAACCCTTCCTGATACAAGTCAGGCAGAACCCTGCAAGAAATCAGCCCCATTTATCAACTGCAGATAGCAAGAGGTGCCCATGGTATGAGCCAGGTCTGGGGGACAGCCTTAAGTGCACCAACTTGCCTAACATCCCTACAGGGGATAGAGTCTCTCCATCACCAGCACCTGAAGCAATCTTGCTCCAGAAGTTAAAGAAAAAACAGTCTAGACTGGCCAGGTAGACAATTATTAGCCAAAGAGGTAGAAATAGTCTCCTGGGTTTTGTTTTTTCTTTGCCTTTCTGCCATTAAATTGCTCCCTGCTCCAAGACCTCAGGTAACTCAGGTGACCCTGTCTCACCATGTGAGGACATCCCAGGTGAAGGGTTTGGGTGCCTCCAGGTGCTGCCCTTGGCAGCAGGATGCTGGTGGCGCCCATCTGACAGATGTGTCTGTTTGTTTTTAGCTGGACGTCCCAAGCACCTCACCTGGGCCCCACGAGTCGATCTGCAAGGCTGCAGCAGCTGCCCCCCGCTGCCTCATGCCCCACCGTGCCCCTCTCTGTCACCTCCTCCATCCACCCATTGCTGTCCCTCATGCATTCACCAGGGTGGGAGTGGGATGGAGGGGCTCTGAAGGGGCTGCCACCCTCCCTAACCCTTATCATTCCATCCAGGGACTCTGGTCACAGTGCTCAATGGACCCATCCTAGCTCTGGACAGTGACCAGGGCAGCAATGCCGTGGTGACCTACCAGCTGCTGAAATCATCCCTGGACTTCTTTATTATCAACAATAGGACAGGTAGGGTGGCTCAGCAGGTCCCCAGCCCAGGGCCACCAGGCATCCATGGGGTCAGTTACCAGCTTTTTCCCTTCTCCAGGTGTTGTTTCGGTGAAGCCCGGCAGCATGATAGATCGAGAGGCTTTGCTGGACCATCACCTGGAGTTCATGCTGGTGGCTCGTGATGTAGGGGGACTGAACAGCACTGCCAGCCTGGTGGTGACCATCCTGGATGACAATGACAACTGCCCCATCTTCCAACCAGCATCTGTCACAGCACGGCTGCAGGAAAACAGCCCCCCAGGTCAGAAGAGGGCCGGGACCAGAGACCAGGATGGGCAATGGGTACACCAGAGGGTCCCCCTGGGACTGTGAAGGACATCCAAGGCTGGCCAGGATGGGGTTGAAGGGCCAATTTGGGAATCGGGGCTGCCCACATTGCTTGATGGCATTTGCCTCAGGACCAGGAGCTCGTTGCTGCTGCCCTCCAACCCTCGCTTGAGAGGGCTGTGTCCCCCCTTTCCAGGCTTCTTCATCCTCCAGGTGACAGCCACGGATGCCGACAGCGGCCTCAACCAGCAGCTGGATTACCGGATCGAGAGCGGCGGCCAGGACAGGTTCCTGATTGATGCTGCCACGGGGGTGATCCGCGTGGCCAACCTCAGCATCGACCGGGTGCTGACGGTGGTGGCCGTGGATCAGGGCACACCGGCGCTCTCGGGCACCGCCACCGTCAGCCTCTTCATCGATGATGTCAATGACTGCCGGCCCGAGTTCATCAACCCCATCCAGACAGTCAGCGTCCCTGAGTCTGCGGCGCCCGGCACCGTGGTGGCTGAGGTGACCGCCATCGACCGGGACCTCAACCCTCGCCTGGAGTACTACCTGCTGGAGATCGTGGCCCGTGACGACACGGACGCGCTGGTGCCTGACCAGCAAGGAGCATTCACGGTGGATTTTAGGACAGGTAGGAGAGTGGGAAGGGTCGCACAGGCGGCACAGACCCTTCTACTCTCTTCTGCTTCTTCTTCTTCTTCTCTGCCTGGAGGTAGGTGTCCGAGGCTTGGGGAGATGATGTTCCCCTCCTGCCTTCCCGCTTTCCTCCTCCAGTTGCCCCATCTCACCCTTCCTTGTCCTTTCTGCCCTGGCCAACTGACTTAATTAACCCTTTTCTTTCCTTTCTGGCTCTCAGCCCAGCAGGTTTGTCTCTGTGTCTGTGCTCGTTTCGCTCCCCGTGCCATCTGTCTCCTCCCTCCATCTCACCCATTTCCATCACAGGTGGCTCCACTGTGGGCCGGGTGCTGCTCAGCCTTGGCAGACTGGATGTGGGCATCCTCACTTCAGGGAGCAGGGTGGGGGACTCTGGGGTAGGTGGTGAGCTCTACCCTCAGGTAAGGAGGGCCAGGAGCTCCATACATCTGTTTTGGAAGCACAGAGGAGATCTGGGAAAGAAAAACACCCTTATTGGAAAGGATAGAGGACAAGACTCTTGAAGACACCCAGATGCTGAGCTAAGGTGGATGGGGGTCAAGTAGGAGAGCAGCAGCAGTTGCTCTCAAACCCCTCTTGTCCACACAGCCCAAACCCTTAGCTCTGACTAAGAACCTTTTAGCCTGGGCAGAGCTGAGCAGGCAGGAAGGCAGGAGGGAGGAGAAGTCTTCTCCTCGAGCTATCAAGTGTTTTCCCCATTTGGCCCTTTGGAAGTGCAGGGGAGCAAGTAGAGCGGAGGGTGCAGCTCAACTGATGCAAATCCATCTACTGTGGGTCCTCAGTAGGAAGGAGTGCAGGCACAGCTTGTGACCCCCATCTTCTTTGGGATTCCCAGGAGCTGTGAAGATCAAAACTCCCCTCAACCGAGAACTGGTGGCCACCTACGAGGTCACCATCTCCGTCCACGACAATGCCAGCGAAGTCATCGACCGCTCAGTCAGCGTGCCCAACGGTAAGGGTGGACTCTATCCAGGGAGTGTGGGGCCAGGGCTGGGAACTGCCCAGAGCTGCAACAGCCTTTCTGAGCCACCAGCACAGCTTCTCAGTAAGAGAAGTAGCCAGCAGCTTTCTCATCTCCCTCTCCATCCTGACCAGCAACATTTCCAGCAGGAGCAGTCCTGGACCAGCTCACATCAGGTTCAGGTTCTCCTCTGAGTCCTCTTTAGTGAACAGCCTGGACATCCCAGAGCTTCACTGAGGATGAGAGGACCGTGTGCCCATAACTGTACCATGGGAGACACCCATTTCTTCATTATCATGCTTTGTCACACTGCTCCTGGTAAATCCAGACCCGTGTGTGAGAAGGCACATACAGATCAGGAGTAGGTCTGATGTAGGTGAGACTGTCCTGCAGCTAGCTCTGCTGACTATTCCCATTTTTCTTGATGAACCAGCTCCATTTAGTTGGCTTTCTTGGAGTTTCATGTTTGTATCTTCACAGTCCTCCTTTCTTCCATCCGTCCTTCCCTCCTCCTTCTCACCTGTCCTCTTCCTTCCTTCTCTATGCCACGGCCACAGCCAAGCTGACAGTCAATGTCTTGGATGTCAATGACAACACACCACGCTTCCGCCCCTTCGGGGTCACCTATTTCACCGAGAGGATCCTGGAGGGAGCCACACAGGGCACCACACTCATCTCCATCTCAGCAGTGGACCCAGACAAAGGTGCCAACGGGCAGATCACCTATGAGCTGCTGACCCTTTCCCCAGAAGGCTATGCCTGCCTTGAAGACCAGTCGGCAGGTTGGTGGCCTAGGGAGGTGGGAGTCCTGGGGCAGGTTGGTGGCCTGGGACAGGTTTCTCATTTCAGGGTCTGCCATCCTCTAGGGAAGGTCGTGGCCAACAGGACGGTGGACTACGAGGAGGTGCAGTGGCTGAACTTCACTGTCCGAGCTTCCGACAACGGCTCTCCCCGCAGATCTGCTGAGATCCCTGTGTACCTCCAGATAGTGGATGTCAATGACAACAATCCTGTTTTCAGCCAACCATCCTACCAGGTGAGCTGAGTTTCTCTGTCCAAGTCTGAGTCAGGCTAGTCAGTGCCTGCCTGGTGAGGATGGGAACAAAGCTGGGGGTTCTTCAGGGATACCTTCTCTTCCCTCTGTCTATGCCTGAACCATATGAAGAAGATGGTCAACCCCCCAATGTACTCTTTGTGAACATCTTGTTCTGGGTCCAGCTGTGTCCACCCCTGGGTGGTGTCCACCTTTCGTTACTGCCCGCTAAAACAGCAAGTGATGGAACAACCAATCTTGCCTGCTCCTTTTGCTTGCAGAAAGCTGTCTTTGAGGATGTACCATTGGGTACAGTCATCCTGAGGGTCACGGCCACAGATGCAGATTCTGGACGTTTTGCTCTCATCCAGTACAGCCTGGGGGATGGAGAGGGCAAGTTTGGGATAAATCCCAACACGGTAAGGAGCCAACCAAGGCTGGAACAGAACAGGGGAAAGGGGCGGGGGGCGGCTGAAATGGTCCTACCCTGTGACTTGCTCCCACACCTCACCTTCTGCCCCTTCTTGAGTACCAGCTCTGGCAGACGAGGTCCACCTGAAGGTCTCTGTGTGCTGCAGGGTGACATCTACATCCTGTCAGCCCTGGACCGGGAGAAGAAGGATCACTACACACTGACAGCTGTGGCCAGAGACAACCCTGGGGATGTCTCCAGTAACCGTCGTGAGAACTCCGTGCAGGTAGGGTTCTCCTCGTGCCACCACCGCTCACGTGGTGGTCACCATCAAGAAAGTGTTAAACCTCAGGCTTTCCTCCCCAGCGAGTTTGCTGGTATCTCATGGAGGAATCAGGCAGAAGGAAAAGCATATGACACCAGGGTCTTCAGGATGGATGGCACAGGGGACTGTGTGCTGCAAGGACAGCACAGTAACAGGGTGGGGACAGAGCAGGAGGGGCAAGGGAGGGTGATGCTATTGTCTGCAAGTGCTCTGATGGGTGCCCTGGCCATGTTGGCCCCCATTGTTGGAAGCAGGAATTCAACTCAACAAATAGCAGGAAGGGCACCATGCTCTGGCAGCAGAGCCATGGGTCACAATAGGGGTATGGCCCCTCTGGGCTGCCCTGCCATCTTCAGCTTCACTTCACCCAGCTAGCTGTGCTTTGTTGAAGGTGTTGATCACAGTCCTGGACATCAACGACTTCAGGCCCCAGTTCAGCAAGAGTCAATTCAGCACCAGTGTGTATGAGAATGAGCCAGCAGGGACATCAGTCATCACCATGACTGCCACCGACCTGGACGAAGGGGATAACGGTGTGGTGACATATAGCATTGAGGGCCCTGGAGCAGGTAGGTACAAACACTGGAGGGCTCCTCCTCAGGGAGGAGAGCATTTGGAGGACATGTAGGGGCCAAGCCTACATCCTATGTCTTAAAGCTGGTTTGGAGCAAGGTTTTTCACACGCTCCTGGGAGCAGTACCGAAAGCATGGAGCTTTCAGTATTGCTCAACAGTTCCCAGTTCCTTGTGGTGTGGTATGTTACAAGGAATCATAGAGTTATAGAATTGGTGTGGATCAGAGGAACCTTTAAAGGTCATCTAGTCCAAGCCCCCTGCAGTGAGCAGGGACAGCTTCAACTAGAGCAGGTTGCTTAGAGCCTTATCCAACCTCACCTTGGACATTGCCAGGGATAGGGAATCAACATCCTCTCTGGGCAACCTTTGCCAGTGTTTCACAGCTTTGCCTGCTTTGGTCCCACAGCTTATCCTGGGTTTCTCCTTTTCTCTCCCCACCCCAGCAGGACTTACTGTGTACACAAGTGCGTCTTAGAGCAAACTAACTGCACACTTCAGATAAAAGCTAACAAGGGTTGTGGGTGGATAGTGTGAGTGCCTGAAATCCAATGTATCTCTGCACACCAAGGAGTGGTGGGAGCCAGGCAAAAGCCAGCAAAAATATAGAGGGGAATGGCAGAACTTTCATTTTCCTGAGACCTGTGAGCTCCCCTGACCACTGCCCACTGTCCCAGCCTAGGCAGGAGTGAAGCACAGCCAGGGGTGGCCTCAGAGCAGGGTCGTTGGTACTGCCCAGTGGTAGGAATGTGACAGTCGACAGGAATGCTCAGAAAACCCTGAGACCATCCACACCCCTGCCACTGGCAGTCAGCTCTGCTCCGTCCCCCCTCGACAGGGATTTCCCACCAGTGAGGGGTGAGCTTCAGCTGGTTTCCAGTTATAATCTTTCTGGTGCCAAGCATCCTGTGCCAGAGATACATTTTCTTTCTATCTATCCCCAGAGGCTTTCAAGATCAATAAAGACTCAGGGCTCATTAAGTCCCGGCGGCGCTTGCAGTCCTATGAGAGGTTCAACTTGACCGTAGTGGCCACAGACAAGGGGCGTCCCCCTCTCTGGGGGACCACCATGCTCCACATCGAGGTCATTGACATCAATGACAACCGCCCTGTCTTTGTCCGCCCACCCAACGGCACCATCCTGCACATCAAGGAGGTAAAACAGTGGCAAAATCTCATCTCCATCTCCACCAGGGGTGAAACAACACCTTGATTTAAAAGGCAGCAAGAAGGCTTGGGTCATGGGGCTGGAAGATCAACAACAACCCCTTCTCCAGACGTGTGAGCGGGGATGGTGGGGCAGTGCTGGGGAACAGAAACTCCAGCAGCACACAAAATAAGGAAACAGCCAGTGGCCGTGTGCCAAGCCTGTTTATAAACAAGGGCTGAAATGCTGACATTTCAGATGTTTCTCCTTTCTGGGAAATGGGGCTCAGCTCAGCCAGTTGCTGGCATGGGCGTGGAGCAGCCACTCTGCAGAAGGGACTGATGGCTCCACGTTTCCAGCCCTTGGTTGGAGCCTGCCAACCCTAATACGAGGGAGTTTGGAGGGGCAGGGGGAAGGGGGGGCTCACGTGCAGTGCTGGCACTGAGGGGCTGTCCATGTGCGAGCAGGAGATCCCCCTACGGTCCAACGTCTATGAGGTCTACGCCACCGACAAAGACGAGGGCCTCAATGGAGCTGTGCTCTACAACCTGCTGAGGACCGGGGCGGGGAACAAAGACTGGGAGTACTTCAGCATCGACTCAGTCAGCGGGCTGATCCAGACAGCCATGCGGCTGGACCGGGAGAAGCAGGCGGTGTACAACGTGAGCCAGGCAGCAGCGTGCCCGCGGGGTGGTCGGGGTGGTCCTCGAGGCTGGTGGGATGCAAGTGATGTGGTTGGGGATGGGTGTCAGCTGATACAGTCCTGAGGATGTCGCCCCTTAGCAGGAGCTAGGTGGTTATCAAGTGCCATCAGGGAGTTGCATCCTGGTGGAACAGCTCCCCGTTGTTAAATCCCTGCCAAATCTACCCCCACCCAGCTGTCCTCTCTGACCTTGCCTCGGTGGTGTCTCGTGGCCCTCGTGGCTTTTCTCAGGATGGCCCTTTTGCCTCTCCCCCCAGCTGATCATTGTGGCCTGTGACCAGGGCCAGCCAGCCTATGAGACCATGCAGCCCCTCCAGGTCGCACTCGATGACATCGATGACAATGAGCCCATCTTCCTCAGGCCACCCGTAAGGCACCAGGATGGAGTGGGTGGGACACAGGGGATGCTGAGATGTGGATGCTGGCGAGCATGTGTAACAGGACATGCACCAGTGGGCATCACCACGGTGGGGAGCATGATGGGATTTATCTGCTTATGTTTAAAGCCCCCCTCCCCAATGACCCTCCATTCTCCTGGGGTCTCTGGCAGAAGGACAGTCCCCAGTACCAGGTGCTCTCCGTCCCCGAGCACTCAGAGCCAGGCACCTTGGTGGGGAACGTCACTGGAGCAGTGGACGCGGATGAGGGCTCCAACGCCATCGTCTACTACTTCATAGCAGGTGGATGCCAAGCAGGGAGTGGTTGGGCAGCTCTGTGTCCCCTCACACACCCCCTGCCAATGGTTTCCACCACTCCCATCATCTCCTCACTGCCTTTCTGCCCCAGCCAACGGGCAATGTGGCATTTCAGAAATGCCAAGCACAAAGTGGGCTAACTTGGGACCTCTTTCTGCACTCAGCTGGGAACCAGGAGAGCAACTTCCAGCTGAGCCGAGAGGGGAAGCTGCAGGTCTTGCGAGACCTGGACCGGGAGAAGGAGCCCTACTACTCCATCATAGTCAAAGCGTCCAGCCAGAGGAACTGGTCCCCTCCCCGGGGCCAGCGGGCAGGCAGAGCCCAGTCCTGGGACCTCATTGGAGACCTGACCCTTCAGGAAGTGCGGATATTCCTGGATGACATCAATGACCAGTCCCCCCAGTTCACCAAGTCAGAGTATACAGCGGGTAAGGGGTGCCGGGGGCTGGTGAGGGGCACCAAGAGCCACAGATACTCTGGGGAAAATCCAGCCAGGCGAAGGGGCAGTGAGAGCCCACTGCAGGTCCCTGTCCCATCTCTCTCCCAAAGGGGTTGCCACGGACGCCAAGGTGGGGTCTGAGCTGATCAGAGTGGTTGCAGTGGACGCCGATGTGGGCAATAACAGCCTGGTCCTGTACAATATCTTGGGCATCCGCTACATCAAGCAGCACTCCAACGACTCTGAGGAGGTGGCCAACATCTTTAGCATTGGTGTGTACTGAGCATGCCACAAGAGCATGAGGCCATGGTCAGAGATGTTTCTATGCCCAAAGATGTCTCCATGGCCAGGGTCAGTAATCCTGGGCCTGTGACAAGAGTTCCTTCCTCCAGGAACCCTTGATGGCATCCTGCGAACCTTTGACCTCTTCACGGCCTACAACCCAGGCTACTTTGTGGTGGACATCATGGCCTCTGACCTGGTGGGCCACAACGACACAGCTATTGTGGGGATTTACATTCTGCGGGATGATCAGCGAGTCAAAATCATCATCAATGAGATACCTGACAAAGTCAGGCAGTTTGAGGAGGAGTTCATCAGCCTGCTCTCGAACATCACAGGCGCCATCGTCAACACGGATGACGTGCAGGTAACCATCCACCTTTGAGGTTGCTTCAAGGGGTAGGTAACCGTCCACGTGCTACTTGGGAGGTCTCATTTCAGGCTACTCTCTCTGAGTACCCTGAGCTCTGAAGGTGACAGATACACCTCAGTCTGATGTGTATCAAAGGGGTCTAGACCTACCCCATGCCAGGCTTGAGGGTCTTTTGCCATGCAAGCACACCTCAGGACATGCTCCAGGAGGAAACACCTCTCCTGCACTGCAGACCTTGCTGTCTCTGCCTAGTTCCATGTTGACAAGAAAGGTCGGGTGAACTTCGCACAGACAGAGCTGCTGATCCATGTGGTGAACAAAGAGACCAACCGCATCCTGGATGTGGAGCGGTACGTCACCTGGCCCATCCCCTGGCCCACTGAGTCCTCAGGGACCCTCATTAATATCAAGATGCCCAAGCAACCCTTCTCTTCCCAGGGTGATTCAGATGATAGACGAGAATAAGGAGCAGCTGAGGAACCTCTTCAGGAACTACAACGTGCTGGATGTACAGCCTGCCATCACCACCCGGGCCCCAGATGACCTCTCAGCTCTGCAGGTAACAGCCCAGCTAGGGCTAGTGGTGGGTGCTTCTTGCAAGTGAAGATCCTCCATGGCCCTCCATGGCCTAGAGAGATATTTCACCCAAATAAATTCAGGTAGGTGCCCACCACTGGGTTCTGGGTCCCTGCTGAGGGTTGCCACTACCCTTCTGTCTCTCCCAGATGGCAATCATCGTGCTGGCTGTCCTGCTCTTCCTGGCTGCCATGCTCTTCATCCTTATGAACTGGTACTACCGGACAGTGTGAGTAACACTCAGGCTCTGCCCTGCCAGTCACAGTGTCCCCATGGGCCAGGGGGACCCTGCATGACAGTACCAGCAAGCAAAGGAGGACATCAGCATCACAACACCTTCTGCAGAGGAGCTCAGCCTCGGTTCAGAAACTGCCCCTCTTTCCCCAAAATACCATAGAACCGCTTCTGTTGGAAGAGACCTTTAAGATCATCATGTCCAACTGTTAACCCAGCACTGCCAGGTCACCACTAAACCACATCCCTCAGCATCACATCTCCACGGCTTTGAAACTGTTTTGGGGAAGACACTTCTTATGCTGAACCTAAACCTGGTGCAGCTTGAGGCTATTTCCTCTTGCCCTGTTGCTTGTTCCTTGTGAGAAGAGACCAACCCCCACCTGGCTCCAGCCTCCTGTCAGGGAGCTGTAGAGAGTGATAAGGTCTCCCCTGAGCTTCCTTTTCTACAGGCTTAACACCCCCAGGTCCCTCAGTCACTCCTCACAAGACCCTTCACCAGCTTCGTTGCCCTTCTCCAGACATGCTCCAGCCCCTCAAGGTCCTTCTTGGGAGTAAGGGCCCCAAAACTGAGCCCAGGATTACAGGGGTGACCTCCCCAGTGCCAAGTCCAGGGGGATGATCCCTGTCCTAGTTCTGCCAGGCTTGCTGGCCACACTATTTCTGATCCAAGCCAGGCTGCTGGTGGCCTTTTTGGGCACCTGGGCACACACTGGCTCATCTTCAGTTGGCTGTTGGCCAGCACCCCCAGGTCTTCTTCCACCAGGCAGTTTCCAGCCACTCTTCCCCTAGCCTGGAGCATTGCAGGGGGCTGTTGTGACCCAAAATATATAATGGTTTTAATATTATATTTAATGATATCACCTCTCCCAGTCGAGCTCACCACCACCAGAGGGACAGGTGCTGTTTGCAGAGCTATTCCAAATCTCTGACCCCCTTTTCTTTCCAACATCTTCCTTGCTTTCTTCCCTGATTCACTCTATTTTTTTGCAGGCACAAAAGGAAATTGAAAGCCATAGTTGCTGGCTCCACCGGTGAGCAGTGGTGGGGGTTTTCGGGGTGATGAAGAAGGTGGAGAGGGTGCACGGGGAGACGCGGGGGATGTCAGCGTTGTGTAAATCAGAATTGGTCCAGCCCAGTGAAGCGTGATGGTGGGAGGCTTTTCTCAGCACCCAGGCTCCATCCCAGCGTGTTCCTCATGCTACTGATGCCTTTGTGGTCGCTGGGTTTCCATCCCCAATAAAGTGCCACCTCATTGTTTGCTTCTCAGCTGCCCTATAACACCCACCCCTGCCTTTTTCAGGAAACAGGGGCTTCATGGACATCATGGACATGCCAAACACCAACAAGTACTCCTTCGATGGGTGAGTTCTCCCCTCCCATCCCCTCCTCAGTTTGCCTCTTCACATCTTTGTAGCCAGGGACGCATGGGAGGTGGAGACACGATGCCTCTGCTCTGTGGAGGGATACAGCTAGGAAAGCCATGTGGAGCATAGCTATGACCCTTGTGCTTGCCTTGAGAGCTTCCAAAGCCAAAAGACCTTGTGCCTTCTCCTTTGTCTCAGCCAATAGTGGCCAAGCTTGGCGTAAAAAGAGATGACAGGTGAGTGTTGATCCTGCCCCTCTGCTCCACTCTGAGGTCACCCCCCTGCAGTGCTGGGGCAGCTCTGGAGTCCTCAGCACAGCAGAGACAGGGACCTGCTGGAGCAGGGCCAGAGGAGCCCCAGCAGTGACCCAAGGGTGGAACCCCTCTGCTGGGAGGCCAGCAGGAGAGAGTTGGGCTTGGTCAGCCCAACTCTGGGGCCTATAAGAAATATGGGGACAATCTTTTTATTGCAGCCTGTTGTGATAGGACAAGGGTTGATGGTTTTAATGTAAAAGAGGGGACATTTAGACTAGAGAGAAGAAAGATATTTTTTACAGTGAGAGTGGTGAGACACTGGCCCAGGTTGCCCAGAGAGGCAGTGTTGCATGAAGGGAAAGGATAAATTTGGGTAAGGGATAAATTTGGAAGGAAATAAATTTGGTAAGAGACAAATCCTCCTCCTTTCTAGCTGGTCCTCAGAGTCGAGAGGGACAAGGGGCTGCTGAACTTCTCTCTTAATAGGTTCAATGAGAGCCTTGACTATAGGTCTGACACCAGATGCACAAGCAGCCTTTTGCTGTAGGTCTGTTCATATTCAAAAACATCAGCTGGGTGCACAAATAGCATGGATAATTCCCACACAACATATGCAGAGTATTTAAGATTGCCAGTGATAAATGCATCAGCCTGTCCCTACAAATTGGTGCCGAAGTCTCATCCCACAAGTTAGGCCCTGCAAGGGATGATATTTATTACTTGTTCATGACTACTGTACGAGGTGTGGGGGTGGGACTGTGGTCAAACCTTTGTTCCACGAGCACAAAGCTTCCTTGGTCTCTTCTTCAAGGAGTAGATAGCTGCCATGAGATAGGTGGTAAAATGGGATGAACAGCCTTCGCTGCATTCCACAGCTCCTCCTCAGTGCCATGAGAACACAGACCACTGGATCTTCACCCAGCCTCTGTGTCTGCTCTGTCACAGGGTGTTAGTCAGCAGTGTTGACCTTTGCAATTTTCACTTGTTTTGTGCTTTCAGCTCCCAGTGGTAGAAGCCCCATCCCTGGAAACGTTCCAGGTCAGGTTGTCCAAGGCTCTGAGCAACCTGCTCTGGTTGAAGTTGTCCCTGCCAGTGCAGGGGGGGTTGGACTAGATGACCTTTAAAGGACCCTTCTGACCCAAACTTTTGTATGATTCTATACTGCTCCTCTCCCTCGGGCAGGGCCAACCCGGTGTGGCTGGACCCCTTCTGCAGGAACATGGAGCTGGCAGCACAGGCAGAGCACGAGGATGATCTGCCAGAGAACCTGAGCGAGATCACCGACCTGTGGAACAGTCCTGCCCGCACCCACGTGAGACAGAATCCCCAACACCTCCTCCCCATCCCTGATGCCCATTCCACCTCCTCAGCTGCTCTTTCCTCCCACAGGGGACCTTTGGCAGAGAACCATCTGCAGCCAAGCCTGAGGATGACCGCTACCTGCGGGCAGCCATCCAGGAGTATGACAACATTGCCAAGCTGGGGCAGATCATGCGGGAGGGACCCATCAAGGTGAGTGATGAGAGTGAGCATCCTCCACCAAGGGGGTCTTCTACTGCTACAGCTTCCAGGTTCACAGCTGCCGTGCCGGAGGGTGACGTTACTCCAAAAAATGCTGGGATGCGGCCAGCCTGCCTCAGACTAAACTGTGTCCCTTGGGTAACCCACCATCTCTTCCCCTCCGCCCAGGGCTCTCTCTTGAAGGTGGTCCTGGATGATTACATGCGCTTGAAAAAACTCTTTGCCCAGAGGATGGTGCATAAGGCCACTGCCAGTCAGGGGGACCGCTCCTCGGTCTCAGAGGTAGACGGGGTGTGCATGGGTGTGAGGAGATGCTTGCCGTGCCCTCTGGGATGCAGTGTGTCTTCCCAACCCGTGGCCACGGTCCCCCTCATTCAGTTGTTTCCCCATTCTCTGCTTGGCCAAAATGAGCCAGATGCTGGTTTGCCACTGAGGCTGCTGCTTCCCCACAGTGCCCCAGATCTTGTGACCTCCCTGTGTTTCCTCTGAGTATCAGCAGCACCCTCTCCCTTGGTCTCTCCCACCCCAGGGGAGGACCCCTCTCTGTGTGAGGTGGGCTCTGCCCACCACTTCCCCATCTCTCTGCTGAGGCTGGTCAAGAAGCTGGAGGTCCCTGCACACATGAAGACATCTTCCCTCTCCTCCGCTCCTCTCAGCTTATCAACCCAGCAGGTTTTTGAGGCAAAAAGGCTGGGACAGAGGGCTTTGGTACAGGAGGGCTGGTATGAGGAGAAGCAGCTGCTCCTTCTGTCTTCCCCCTCTTCATGGGGGGCAAAATGGGGAGCAAAATATGGGGCAAAAAAAGTGGAGCAGAGCAGGGGGATGGAAGACATCTTTCAACCCTTCTGCTGCCATCCCTCTTCACCCTTATCCCCCCTCTAGCCCCATCCATCCTTCCCGCAACTCCTTTCCTTGTCTGTCTTCTGCTCCACCACCCTCATATAACCCCAAATCCCAGCCCGGGTCCGATATCTCACCTTGGCCACTGTGGGGGCTGCTGCTAGACCTACCATCCAGATGTCAGCCAGTGCCTGAGCTGGGGGGGTGCTCACCTGATGAGTGAGCAATCTGGCTGGAGATCATCATCACGCTGGTGATCCTCATCACCACTCTCTGAGGCTGCTTTAGAAGAGAAGGGTCCCATCCCTCTTGCTGGGCTCCGGCATTGCAGGAGCTTTGGAGATGGGGAAGCCACGATCTGCTCTGGCCTCGGTGGTGATTCTCCAATCCATGGACCTATTGCAGCTGATCCAGAAGGAGCTGGAGGAGGAGGAGGACAGCCCTAGCCAGGGCAGCCTCCGCTTCCGACACAAGCAGCCGGTGGAACTGAAGGGTCCCGATGGCATCCACGTGGTGCACGGCAGCACGGGCACGCTGCTCGCCTCCGACCTCAACAGCCTGCCCGAGGATGACCAGAAGGTGTTGGGTCGCTCACTGGACACTCTGACCGCCGACTGTGGGAGCTACAGCGACCACAACGCCCGCACCGAGTCGGCCAAGTCCACCCCTCTGCACAAGATGCGGGAGGTGATCATGGAGAGCCCGCTGGAGATCACCGAGTTATGACAAGCGGTGCTGGTGGTGGTGCTCCTCTAGGCAAGCTGGGGCCAGCGGGGATGAAGCACGGACCAGAGAGGCCGTGGTGGGGGCTGGGGCCACCCCAAGACCAGTGCTTGGCCCCCTCTTCCCCTGCAGAAGGAGTCCAGGCCAAGCAGTGCGGTTCACTCTGGCAGCCTTGGAGAGCTTGGCCCCGGGAAAGGGCTCTCAGGACCAATATGCTTTTACTCGCCTGTCATTTATCCATGATAGCATTAAATTTTTTTTATTTTTCTTATTAAATTTTTTTTTAAAAAATAAAATAAAATA
>NW_008594017.1:48615-54026 GCF_000691845.1 Merops nubicus | reverse complement strand
GGCCGCGGCGCTGGGACAAACATGCCTTCGCAATTCATTAATCCGGTCAATGTGCAGAGAAATACGCCGACGGGGACCCAGAGTGCCTGGAAATGCACTCGGGAGGACCCAGCGAGACTGGAATGGGTTCAAACAGCTGCTCAGTGCCAGCAGAGCCATCTCCCCCTGATGCAGGGCTGCCAGCCGGCCGGCTCCTGGCTCTGCCAGCCAGGGGCTGGTGGCTGGGTGGTAGGCTTGCACCCCTCACTGGACAAACCCCTCCGGCAAGCCCGCGGCTCCCCTGGGGGAGCCTCTCCTTAGGGTGATCCAGACCAGCCACCACGTATGAGCAACCGCCCACCTCAGGGCTGCGTGGCCTGAGCTGCCAGCTCCATCCAACAGCACGTGTCACCCTGCAGGGCACATTGTCCCAGGCCACCAGCCGCCGCTGCAGAGGTGCAGGGCTCACTGTAATCCACCCCTCTGTGGAGTGGTGGCCGAGGGCCGGCGCTGGCAGACAGCAGCCCAGAGAAGCAGGTGCCCTGGTGCTTAAGAGAAGTGGCCAGACCCCACAATTCTCCCGAGCACTGGGGTCCTCTCTGACACTCTGGATGTGGAGGTGGATCTGGACCACACCTGAGGATTAAAATCCCTTTGCGAGCAAGGTGACCTGACAGGTCACCCACCCAGAGCATCCACAGGTTTTGGGGTCTTCTGAGACCTTCACGTCCCAGCTAACACATGGATGAGGGTGGCGGTGAGCAGAGCAGAGGGAGACCAGGGCTCAGTGACAGTACTGGCTGACAAAGCAGCATTTGGGAGGGAGGACATCAGCATCTGCAGTGCTGACACATAAAAGAGAGGCGGCAGCTATTGCAGGCAGGGATGGAGCCATGCGAAGGGCCCTCCCCTCCTCCATAAAGTTGACATTGTCTCCCGTGATAACTTTTCTGCTGAGGTAGGAGACACTTTACTGCAGAGTTGCACACAGCAAGTAGCTGCCCTCCCCCCGCCCCTTCCCATCCTCTCTCTCTCTCTCTCTTTCTCTCTCTCCAGCATCATTTACATCCTTAATTAGCTGTAATTCTGCAATGCTCATTAGGGAAGGACTGGAAAATATCAAGGAGCCCACAGGCAGGGGGCTTCGGAGGAGAGGGAGGAAGAGGGGGATGTGGGTGTCAGGCTGAGAGGGGATACCCAAGGCTGGATGGTGGAGCCAGGAGCTACTTGTTTAATTTGGGTGGGATGATTACACTAATTTGGGTGCACTGATCCAGTGATGGGGTTAAAGAGGCCACGCTGTCCCATCTAGAAAGGCAGAAGGCTTGTCCAGAGAATAACAGCATCCCAAGAGGACTTGTTCTTCCCTCCTTGCTCACAGGTGATATCTCTCTGCTGGGCCATTCAGTGCTCCATGCTCTTGGAGTGAATGGTCAGGTGCCGGAGGAGGGCAAACTTCCACTCCAGTGCAGACAGCTGCACAAACCCATCCTCTCCTCCAGCCTCATGAGGAATTATCCAGCAGAGGTTTCTCTGGAAAATTGCAGCTGACTGGGCTAAAGCACTTCTGCCAGGTGTGCCACAGAGTTCCAACCTTTTGGCTGGAAGAAGAAAGACCCAAAAGTCACCCAGAAGAAAATCTGAATGAGTAGTTAATTGTTTGTTAAAGCAGATGTTCTTTTGATTTAAAACTAGGAGGATGTGAGCATTTAGAATTTGACTTCAGTGACCTAAAACAACAAAAAAACCAAGAAATTATTACTTGAAACTATAGCCAGACTTTACATTCCAGGTTGCAGAATGAAATAGATCCTTCAACCGCAAACGAACAAACGTTGTGAAGTTTTATTGTTGGTCAGATATTTGATACAGTTGCTTCAGGGACCAGCAGCAGATCTGGGCAGTTGTACTCTGGATTCCTGTTTGCTCAGGAGTATGCAAACACAGAGAGAGTGGAGTCCTCCCTCTTCACAGTCTCAAGATACAAGACCATAAAGGAGGTACTATTGCATCTTTGCCTTAGCTGGAGAACAGAGAACAGGTAAACTAAGTGAAGGGGGCAAGGACATCAAGGAAATCAGTGGCAGAGCCAGGTGGTGACCCCAAAGTTCCTACTGTCTCTCTTTGAGCTGCTAGTTACAAGCCATCCTTCCTTATGCTGTAGCACACGAACCTTTGTATGCCCACTTGCACTTGCAATTCTGGGCACATAGCTGGCAGTTTTAATTCACTGCCTAGCTGTATCTTTGCTCAAGGTTAGATGTGCATGTAAAAGTCTATGTGGGAATTCAGTGAAGTTGATGAGGATGGTCTTTGCAAGTCTGTTCCCCTACTTTTAACTTGCTAGCAATAATGTGAGCCTACAGGTTGAGCTCTGATTGTGCGTCCCACCAAAGACTCAAAATGATGACCAGTGTGTGCGGGATTATTTACAAACATGTGAGCATATGCACAAATGGGAACTTGCACTTCAACATATCTTCCTTTTTTATTAACATCTTCTAATTCCTGTTAGGATTTAGATGAAACTTGCCATATTAGAGAATCAGAATAAGCAAACATGCCAGAACAAGTCAAGAGAAAAACCTTGGCAAAGTATAACTTTATAGAAGTCCCTAGGACCTTTGCAAAACAGCACTTCAGTCATGCAAACCATTGGCTTTGATGTTTAATACAGGGTAACTCCTCTCCCTTTACACTTACCCAGGATACTTTGTCTACATCATTTGAGCAAAGAGAAATCTGGCCCATCTTTCTGTATTAATATCAGGCTTTTCCTGTAGTGTTTGGTTTCTAAGATTTCTAACGTCTTTACAAAGAAGATAAAATTTCCAACTCCACTCTACATGAAATTTGGGTTGCAGAGACTGCTGGGATCTCATTGCAGTGCTTTAAAGAGCATCTTCTCTGCACTTCCAAGGGATCATTTAGTCAAGGTTTTCAACAACAAATTGACAATGGCAAACCTTCAGAATGGATTTTGTGCATTACCACTTTAATATTTAGGAAGAAAGAAGATCAGGAAAAAAAGTGCTAGATCCACGTACCTCTTAGAGATATTCACCTGGTATAGGCAAAGATGCCTCAGCGTTGCCTGGCTGCAGAAAACAGAAATACCAGTTGACTTAGACCTCTGTGCAGCCTTAGCTTTGCAAACATGATGTAGACAACCAGTAGGATTCTGCAGAGAGTAATATCCACCCCTAGACATCTGCAGAGGAGGGCTGGGAAGTGGAAAGAGCTGCTTGTGGTCCTTGCTTAGCTCACAACTGCAAAGGCCAGGTCCTGAGCACCAGCTCACGCTTGCATGAAGCTGTCTGCACTCTCCCGCTCACAGCAGTCAGTGATTTCCTTCAAAATGGCTCAAAGTGTCTTTTGCAAATTGCTCGTTTGTGGGTTCTTTGATACCTGGAGTACCAATAAATGGCTTCATTCCCTACTTGCCATTGTCACATTTTCCTCTGCTCTACTTCATCCTTCTGCTCAAAAGCCTAGAGGAACGGCAGGAACTTACCTCTTGCCTTGCAGGAATAGTAAGAAATATGGAGCTCAGACAAATATGAGTCTGGGATGAAGTGAGGCTAAGAAGATGTCTAGAAAAACAGGTAAAGTATGAGTCACAGACATTCAAATAAGAGCTGCCTTTCCCACGGTTTGGTGTCAGGGCTGGCTGTACAAACGATGAACCCAATCCATAAAGTTGTGTTGTACACAACTGCCAGAATCAGCAGCAAATCTGCACCTGGGATGGAAGGCCCTGTATGACAAAATGGAGATGAGTGAGGAGGAGCATACTGACATGCACAGAAGCCAGCTCTTTTGTGTGTGAGCATGTATAGGCATATGGGAGTTACATTATACGTGCATTTAGATTTTCATGGGTGCCTGATCCTGCACATAAATGTGTACAGATGCCAGGAAAGGAAGGGTACTCCCCAGGCTGCACTCCAGCTAAGGTGTGGGCCAGAGTTTGTGGACTACTCCTGAATAGCTTGTGGCATCAGCTGTAAGGGCTTATTGCCTGTACAGAGCATTTTCTCAAGCTAGGAATCAATGAAACTGTTTCTTCAATGATGTCCCTCAGGTACTGTACATCAAACGTACCACCAAGGAACACCAGGGACGATTTCTGATCACTCAGGTTATGGAAACTTGGGGAGAAAGCCCAGCCCATGAAAAGAGACCACTCATGTCATTTGCAGAGATAGCTGGCTTACTGAATAGCCTCACACTTTGCAAGTATTGGCTTGCAGCAATATCTTTCTCCATCTCCCTGATTCTTCTACAGGTGCTTGGAAGAGACACAGATTTACTCCATGCTGGCTTTCTTGGTATTATTGCCTGTGGTGACTCCTGCCAGGAGAAGGTGTAAGGAGAAGAGCTCTGAACTGGCCCACCTTACATCCCCACACTGCTTCACACCAGGCTGCCTGTGGGGCTGCAGCAGCCGGGATCCTTCCAGCCTCCACTGGCCCAGCTCTCCTCTGTGCACCTCTGCCCCAGCTCTGTAGCCAACTCACAACTTCCCCTACCCTTCACCCAGGCATGGCCTCCTGGTGGGACTTCTCTTGCTCTCTGTGGCCCAGGTCTAGACACAGTTTTAGAACATCTCCTCCAGAAACATGTCCTCTCTCAGCAGTCAAAGCCAAACCTAGCAGTGCCTCCTGCTGTACCTGCTGGTGCAGCCAGCACCTTGCTCCTTGGGCATCCTGATCCTTCCCATAGGGACTCTCCAGTGAGAGGGAGGGAAATTGATAGGAAGGAGAAACACCAGCTGAAAAGTAAACTCACACTACATAAATTCTTAAACGATTTTTATAAGGACACAACATTGTAACAACTTGCCAAGAACAACACCGAAATTATTTCAAGGTTTCCCATTTGTTTGTAAAGTGAATATTAAAAGTGCAGCAGCAGTCTCCCAATGTTCCCCTGGGAACTGTTACTGTCCGTAGTAACGAGGTCATTCCTTTTTTATTAGGAGAAGGGTTTCTGTAAAGTTAAATGTGCTGACAGCCTCTTGCCTTTGATGTTGGGTTTCACCTCAGTCCCTCCTGCAGATACTGCTCCTCCTCCCTCGCAAAGACACATCTCTGACAAACAATCTCCCCTCTGTCTTCCCTACTTGTTTGTTTAGATGCATGATAGGCAGGGCTGTTAAAGGGCAGCACATGAAGGCGGGCTGGTGTTTCGGTGGACAGGAGAGATGTGAGAGATTTGGTTGCTGTAATTAAGTCAGTCGTCATTCCCCCAAACTGCTGGGACTCAATACCCTTCATTTTATTGACCAGGTAGATAATTGCAGTGGCAGCAGTCACAACCCCCCCAGTTAGAGTTGCACGAAAATCACTGCAGTGCCATGTTCAGATGAACATGGGACCTGCAGAGCCCTTGCCACAAAGCCCATCCTGGAAGGGGAGATGGGGAGGAGC
>NW_008594017.1:3071-43544 GCF_000691845.1 Merops nubicus | reverse complement strand
TCCCCCCCCCCCTGCCGGCCTTGTTTGCCAACCCAGCCACGCGCTCGTGGCGTTCGGCTGGCAGCGCTCTGGGCACTAATGGAGTCTCCAGCTAAAGGGACAGCGTAGGAGGAAGAGAGCTCCATGGTAGGAACAGGTGAACGTGTGTTATTGACATCATTTGTGATTCAAAGTGCTCTACAGTGTCAGGAAAACATTTTTCCCCATTAAACAAACAATCTGCCAGACAGTTTCAGGCTCTGTCACTCCCCGTCAGTCTCCCCAGCAGCAGTTTGGCAGGTTCTGGCACACTCCCTCCACTTTGATCTTGCAAAAAGAAGCCTAGCGCTGAAGGAGGGGAGGTGGCCATCCCTAGGAGGTGACAACCCTTCACTCGTCATGGTCAGCAGCAAGCCAGAGGGATGTTCTAGCAAAGGGGATGCAAGTGGATCCCTGGGGCAATTCCCTGCCCATGGCAGAGCCATGCCAGCAAGCCCAGGGCAGCAGCATGCAAAGGGAAAAGGGCTGGCTACACACATGAGGTGGCCTTCTCCATATCTCAGGGCTGACAAGACTGCAGCAGGAGGAGCACAGGTCTTAATCCCAGCTCTGGCACTTCCTTGACACATGACCCCACACCGCTGCCTGTGTTTCCATGCCCCATCTCTGCAGGCTATTCAGGGCAAGCGTTGGCACACGCCTGTGTTTCTCCAGAGCCTGGTATGCCAGAGCCCTGCTCCCGTGCCC
This sequence comes from Merops nubicus, assembly GCF_000691845.1. NCBI lineage: Eukaryota > Metazoa > Chordata > Aves > Coraciiformes > Meropidae > Merops > Merops nubicus. The sequence continues at coordinate 42,818 of NW_008594017.1, read as the reverse complement.
GCGGCGTGGCTGAGGGCAGAGCCACAGCGATGTACACTGGAGGCACTGCCTCGAGGGAACACCAGCCCCGGGGGCCAGGCAGGGCAGCAGACAGGATAAATACCCTTTGAGGGGACATGGCATGTCACGCCCAACAAGGCTTGTCCTCTGCAAGGGGATGTTGATGCAGCAGATGAAGTGGTTGTTCTGCAAGGACAGAGCAGCCTTTCAAAAGGTAGCAAATGCTTTCTGCGAGTTACTCAGTTACACGTTCCAAACTCCCAAACTACACAAATCTCCTGAGAAAATGCAAGTCAGTCAGAGAGAAATCTTGGAGCTACTTCAAACGTTTCGCCAATAATTCATGCAATGAGATTAAAAAAGCCATTTCTTCCTTTGCCAAGTACACAGAGACCAGAGTGTTCTCTATTGTGTAGGAACATCGCAGCGTGTAGCATTTGACAAGGAAAGGTCACTGGGGAGGGGCCACAACTCCTTTTTTAAGAGGCTGCTACCGGTGTCCTTTGGAAAAACTGGTTTTACTCTGTAGCAAAAGCCATAATTGAATGCCCAGCTAACTGGGCTGAAATACCTGCCTGTGGTTTCTTTTAAAGAGACTCTGTTGGAGGGTTCTTTGCTCTCTATCTGACCTGGGCCAAATCTTCCAGTGGTGTAAATCAGCAGACACCCATTGATTTATCTTTTCTGAGTACTGTAGTGCTCTAACACCACGCTGCAGCATGGGCAAGATACCAGGCAGCAGAAACGAGCCGAGAGCAGAGGCTGGAGTTCAAAGGAGTCTCAGGGTATGATGTCCCTGAGTTCCTTGGACTTCCAAGGACATACAGAATCTTTTGCAAGGGAATAAGAAAGTTACTGAAAACTAGCCCTTAGTTGGATGAGGTTGTACAAGAAAAGACAGGCATATGGAGCCACAAGCAAATGACCATAAATCTAGTGACACTTCCCAAACTACTTCTTCACCCACACTGGCCAGATAAGTGGGTGAGGAACAAATTCCAGCCACAGTAGTCATCTAGTATGATTATCACTCATTCTCTAACACAGCTGTTGTGGTCACAAAAAATCCAGCCACAGTGAACTGACAGGCTGCTACAAGACTGCATCGTGACAAACTTATCTGGAAACACACAGAATACCTCTGAATACAGTTTGCTGAATCTAGCAACAAGTTTATGGGATATGAGACTTCAAAACACCATCGGAAACCTTTGCCAAAACACCACTGTGGTTTAAGGACAGCTCCTGAGATCCCACAACAGAAACGGATCCAAAACCCCCTCTCATTGCAATAAAAATGGAGCCATTTCATCATGACTGATTTCATTGTGTCATTATCAATTTATCCCATGAAAAGTGAGAGATAAGACCCTCAGCTCCCAGGGGAATTAGAAAACGTTATGGGAGTGTGAAGAGCATACTGGGAGGCTCTGAAAATACCACTAGAAGCTGCCTGCATAAATCCCCTGACACTCCCAGCCATAGACCATGGGCACAGTGAGACACAATAGCAGGAGAACATCAGGCAGCAGGGCTAATAGAGGATCCATGGAAGTAAGAATGCAGGATATGTCAGGCCATCCAGCCAGCAGTCTGTCTAAGTCCATAACCCGTCTCCAACAGTGACTACAATTCAGAAAAAAAAAAAAACACCCAACTCTGCAAGAGGTAATTATATAACAAGGTACAAGTAACAAAATTTTCATGCAACTTCCTCCCAGTTTCCAGCTGTCTCCTCTGTGGAGCAAATCCCAACCCAGCTGTGACTGTACCTTGATAATTCAGGATTTCCTCATGATCCACCTGAGACAGCCCATCTCTTTTATATCTTTGCAAGATCACAGCCTCATCAAATCGTTGTGCTGCAGTTTCATCACTAACCATCCTCGGGGCTGAAATAAAGAAAAACAAATTTTTTCTACCAGTGGTGAGATACTGCTAATTCAATTTCAGTGGCTGCCAATCACTGATATCTAGAGATGCCCATGAAAGGCTACTTTTTTTGTTACCAAGCAGACAGGAGGCATTCTGGTAGTTGTTAAAGAGCTTCTAGGAGACAGCAGAAGAATTAGAAAACCCTATAGCAATAGCAGGATGACTTCAATTTGTGTGTGCAGGGAGAGCCTGGTGACTCCAGTTGACAGTATGACCCCCTGGCATGCAGGGAGGGCCTGTTTGCTTCATAGCTGTGAACACAATTAACTGGTGGAATTTGATCTCACTTGTAAACCTAATGAGCTGGGCTGATACAGGGGTGCCAGTAAATCCCATCAACTTCTCTGCCAGTTACAACATAGCCACTTCTTCACCTGAATCAACACAGTTTACACAAGTGTTGTTTCCACCAGCACCTGATCACCCTGCCCACTGCAGCTGGTTTTTGGACATTATGGAAATGATCAAAGGAAATACCCATGATTATGTTGTGGAGGGCAGCTGAGATTCCTGGGAGAAAGAAAATAGATCCTTCATGAAAAAAACATATTTTTAATTTTTGTGGGAAACATTCTTAACATGCATTGTGATGAAAGAAGACATTGCAGGACCATTCATAAAAACTGTGATGTTATATCCCGTTTCTAAAGCTCATTGGTGGCAAAGCCCACCATGACAACAACAAAATTTTAATATTTATGGCATTTACTTGTCACTGCTGCCCAGCAAATTCCAAAGATAAAACACAGCAAGCATCCCACTTGGTGTCAAAATTTAAAAAAAAAAACCACCAACACCAAGTTGTGACAGGGTACAAAGTGGCAAAGGGATTAGACCTGGTTTGGAGATTACAAAGTGGAGAGAAAATGAGAAACGCTCGTGGAAATATTGAATCTAACTTTTCTTTTTTTCTCCCAATCTGCATATAACAACTTGGTGGCTCCAGCATGTTGTGGGACCTGCAGCACGGGTAGGAAAGGACCTGCAGAACTCTTGGAAGATACCATTTATTATTCAGCTGAAAACACAGTTAAAGCCACTGGGATTTGATCTCCCTCATAAATGTGAACAATTTTTACTTAGAGCAGTCAAGTGACCACTAGGGCTCCTTCAGCCGGTGGGACTACAGAGTACAGTTTTAAGCAGTTTTATTAACTTCAGTTTAAATCACTTCTAGTACTGATCCCCCTAAAGATCAAAGCTGTTCCATAATTTATACCTGGCAGGCAGTAAAATCCTTACGTAAATCTGTAAGTCCCCTTGTTAAGTTTAACATTCATCACTTAAGAGCAGGGAGCAGGCAGGCAGGGAGGAGCGTGACTGCCTGGCCCAGCCAGTCCCATCTGCCTCTCTGCAGCACGGATCCGAGGCTAAGGGCAAGGGCTCAAAGGCTTGGTCCAATCTCTGCTCCTCCAAAAGACACAGATGGGAGATGGCCCTTGGAGAGTCCATCCCTGCTCCCCACTTCATCTGTGCCCCCATGGTAGCTATATCTGAATTCCTTAAGTTACTAGGAAATCTCCGAGAGCCACAGAAAACATTTTGTGCCTAATGAGGCCTTCTTGGACCACAGTGTCATCAGACACCACCATGTCCTGCTAATGAGCTTCTCTCTGTGCAGTGTGGAGCTGCACTGAACTGAACTCTCCCCATAGGACGACACGCTGTGAACTGGCAGATTAAACTTTCCATTGGACCAGGGACAGTTGCAAGGCACTGGGATGGCATCCAACTTCAACTAAGCAGAGTAGGGATTGAGAATGTGAATTTATAACCAGCAACCATCAATGAGGCATAGGGAGCTGTGTGTACAGCATACACTTGGGGAAGAAGACTGGGGACTAGAGAAGAGTTGATTCCACCTAATGTAGGGCAGGCAGGACATGAAAGGACCATATCCATCCACTAGAAAACAATATGGGAAAATACAGAGGAAGGACCATCGTGCCTATGGAAAAAAAAAAGAAGAAAAAAAAAGAAGAAAAAAAAAAAGGCAGAAATTAGATACGTCCAACTAAAATTTGGAAACAAAACTTTGCCTCCTTGCATTTAGAAAATATGCCTTGTACAGCCAAGGATGTTTGGAAGGAGATCCAGCAACCCTAGGCAGGGGTCACAGTAGCAAGAGGGCAAATGGAGCATCCAGAAGAGTTGATAAATGTCATCATCCAAACTGCGACAGAGGGAGCAACAAAATACAAGGATGTTTAGATAACATAGTAGCAGGAGCTACACAAGGTAACAAGATAAAAACTAGAAGATGGGGAGATGAATACTACCCAGGAGAAACCTGCAGTTACCCAACACAACAGTTTCCATTCCCCTTTGCCTGGGAGAAGTGCAGCCCCTCTGCTCTGCAACGTGCCAAACCATTTCTTTGGGAAACACTTTTTCCTGAAGTTTCCTCTTTTTTATTTCTCCCTTTCCTGCTCCTTCCTCAATCCTGCTCTCCCCCTCCCTCCAGGCAGAGATATGTTTCTCTCAGCTGCTTCTGTGCCTGTGACTTTACTGCATGGGGGAAGTCAGTCCGGAAGGTCACCTCTTTCATCAAGTATTCTATTTGCATCCAAAATTGTATGTACATGAAAAATGTGGTCGTGTGTTGCACCTAGCTGCAGACGCAGATGAAATTCTGTGGAAAGCCTGATGCACACTAACCTTTGCAGATGGTGCAGCTATTGCTGAAAAATGGATTGCTTAATAAAGCATATCATCCGACATATTTGCTGCTTGGCTAGCCAAATAGAAGTTGTTTTTTGCACAAATTTCCTTGTCAAATTTGTCAATGTTCATGTCATTTTTGCTTTAGGTCACAGAGCAAGGTGCAAATTCTTGGCATCTTTACTAGTTGCAAGCCAATTTCGGCTATTTCTAACAATGAAGTGAATTTCTCTGAGGATAAGGCACTCACTTTATTGGGAGGAAAGCAAAAGAGCAGGAAGTGGATAATTTTTTTTTTTCTGGGATTTTTTTTTGTTGTTGCTTTCTCTCTTCTCTCTCTTTCCAAAGGATATAGTTTACGTTCATTTATGGACCTTGTTAATTCATAGCAGAGAGAAAAAGGCCTTTTAATCTGTTAAATAATTTATTTTGGGTGACTATTTAGTGCAAGATGCACATGGAATTTTTGCATTCCCACACAGAAAGTGTATCCCTTTGTGCAGGAAAACTTGAAAGAGAAGAAAAGATCCATTCCTTTGGCATTGTCAGATATGGAAGGCATGGGATTCTCCTCTTTCAGCCATCTGCAAGAAGAGTAATTTTTTTTTAAGCCTCATAACATCTTACACTAAAAGCCACACAATGTATCTGGTTGGTTTGTTTTTCTACCTGCTCTATATTCTTTGGCTCTGCCTACAGACACATTGTGTTCCTTGCTTAGAAGCACTGTCAAGAGTATTCCCTTCCTCCTGGGTTTCAGTCCTTTTTGCTATGTGCTCCCTTCCCAGACATAGTTATGGCAGGCAGCTCTACTCAGAGGCAGAAGTGAAGGCTGCCATTCCCACGTTTGCTACAATAACAGCATCAGCTAGGGGAGCTTTTAAAAATGCAGCATGCTCTTCCTGCACTGTTCCAAGGAAACAGTACCAGTCCCAGGCATCGGAGTGCAGTCCATGAAGAGGCCCACCGGGAACATGAGCACCTCATGTAAGTAAATACAACGCATGTGGAACCCCATTCAAGCCCTTCCTCCACTTCATGGCATAGTCAAGTCAGATCATAAGAAAGAGGGCAATTCTGGGCCTTGGTGGCCCCTCAGAAGACCAGACCCTGCTCCTTTGGCTGTCCTGCATGCAGTACTGGCAGTGTACGCTTTGGGGTGCAGAGCTCCCTATCCAGCCATCCACCCCGATACATACCACAGTTTAGGCAGCCCTCTAACAAGGAAAGCTGCAATTTAGGTGTCAGGCACAGTATTTCTTTTCCCTTTTTGTACAGTACCTCAGCAAATACAGTGTTTTCTATTTGCTAGTATCAGACGCATTCCTCTCTAGGCTGCGCTCTATTCCTGCAGCAATCACATCTCTCTTTGGAGGATTCATTTCTCCCTCAATTCCCACCCCATACAAACTACTTTATCAAGTATAACCTTTTCCAAAGATGCGCTATTATTTGCCAAGTGCATCCTCCAGTGATCTATTCCTATAAAAGGTGGACTTTGCTGCAGGACACGAGCACTTGACATAATCCCATTTGCCTCCCAAATAAGGCTGCCCCTTCAGGAAGTACATTCTTCTGCACAGAACATTTTGTTTACAAGGTTTATTTTGTTAGCAGGTGTATTCCCACCAGTGAGTTTTCCACTGCACCATTTTTTTTTTTTAAAGGTCTTGTTTGGTAGCCAGATAGCTGAGACTGCCTGTGATAAAGCCAGCACAAGTGATTAATAGCAAAGTCTCTGCCATTTTATTATTAATAGCAGTGTGTTGACTCAATTAAATCCAGCCTGCTTTTTTTGGCAGGCCTTTGCAATTATACATATCATTATGGGCTGCAGCCCAAATGCATCCTGGGAGTAGACCAGAACTCCACATTAACTTTTCCTGGCTGTCTCTTTGCAGGTTGGCCCCTGTAACATGTGGGCTATAACCAATCCAGGCCGCCTCTAGGATGGCAGAATAGAGAAAGAAGGACAAATGGCAAACGTGAGGATCACACCTAGAAAGGGCATGTTCTCCCGCTGCCATAAACAGCCTGGCAAGCACATCCTGGATCCACCCCTCCACGCTGAACCCCATAAACACAATGTAATGTGTCTGGACAGTACCTGTTAACTAGCAGGGGTGATTTTCCAGCACACTGAGGGGAGTGTTCAGTAATCCCTTCCAAAACAGACTTGCAAGCAGCTTGGCCTAGCTTGAAGAGGTGCTGAACTGAGGTTCAAACCTTCATTTTGAGACAGACTCCAGCAACTTGTGTTTCATGGTGTTGAGCTGGAATAGCCCAACTCAAAGTACCTCAAAGTATGCTGTAGGCATACTATAGTGCTTTATACACTGCCCCTGCCTTTTGAAACATCCCAATTAGTCTACTGGGAGGAAAGCTAGTACATGGGGCTAAGGCATAAGACTAGGACAAAGCCAAGTTAAGTTCTCAGCATTGATATGGGCTCCATGTGTCATTGCTGGCAAGTCTTCTCTTTGTAAAAAGTCCTGGGGCATTTTCTATGGCCTCCAAACTCAGGAGATCCATGAGTCATTTAGAAGCATCACATGTGGGTATCCGAACGGTCAGTGGGGAGATGCACAGACAAGGGTAGGTTGCCTTATCTCAGGTTTTGAAGGAAGTCAGATTCTGGGGACCCTGGACAGCTGGTGAAGAGAAGCACCTGTGGTTTTCTCACAGCCTTTTGTGACAGCCCATCCATAAATGGATGTCCTATTAATCATGGGAGAAAGCTATTTTTGGACATGAATCTCATTAGACATATATATATATATATCACCTAGCACAGGAAGAGTCTGATCTGAGTTTTAGGCCTTGCTGTCAACCCAGGTAACAAATCATAGTCGTGAAGTGCTGGAGGAACCACCAGGTCTGGCCACTTGCAGAAGAAGTATATGTTGCCCAGCAGCATTGACCCATCATTGCACTTTGCAGACTAGGTGGGCTTCATCTTCCTGCCACCTGCTAACCAGAACTGCCAACTGCAGCTGCATCTTGTAGCATGCATATGGTCTATGATACCTCTCACAATGACTGCTGGGTTTTCTTTCCCAAGTCCACTACTCTCTACAGCTGCAGATCTGAATTCTTCTCTCCAACAGAGCCTGGAAATGTCTCACCTTCCTGAAGGAACCCAAGACACCACTTCTCTTCCTACAGCATTAGAGGAGATCTCACTAGCCACAGCTGAAGCCAAACACAGAGAACTTTACAGGCTCTTTCCAGCTTGTGCTACTTCATCTTCCAGAGGACCATTAAGACAGGAGGGCACACTGTGCTTTCCATCCCAGCTTGGCTTGTCTCCATTCGTGTTGTCCAGCTGGTTTATTTGCTGGCATTGGATAATTCACAGCTGTGGGGCTCCTGCTAAACCAGGGTGGAAGGGTTTAAGTGCTTGGCCAATAATCTCCTCCCAGTGCCTGCAGTGCCATTGTAGAAATAATTCTGCTGCTGTATAATGGAGTGTAGAGAATCTCTGCTGTCTGTATTCCCCTGTACAGCTCAACAGTTGCAGAGAGGACTGTTTGGACTCAGCTTCAGCCATTGATGCAGCTGATAGCTGCAGAGCGCGACTGCAGCACTGAATATGGGTGACAGACCACATGTGTCCCACAGATCTATAGATCTGACAGATCTGTGGAGGTCAAGGAAAGCCTCTATCTGTGCAGATGCTTAGCTCCATAAGCCCCTCTTGGCTGCCCTGGAGAAGAAGCAGTCTAGTTGGCAACCACAACTGAGCTTTCCCTTGTGAAGGGGCCGGGGAGAATGTATTGCTACTTCTACAGACACAAATAGTGAGTGGCTTCCCACCATTGCTTTCCTTGTTTCTTCCATCCCAGAGGATGGATTTCCCAATCCAAGGCCAAGTTTTGCAGACAAAGCCTTCAAACTCTCACCTCCCTTTGAGAATCAAAGCAGAACTTGTGAAGAGTGAATGCCTCTCTCAGGAACCTCAGCATCAGGAACAAATGCCAGCTGTGACAACACAGAGTTCAAGTACCCTCAATATGCCTGGGAAAGACCCAGGGAGTTCTGGCAGGCAAGACAGGAGGCACACACAGCACTGGGGAAGAGGAGACCAGAAGGACTGATGGAGATACTTGGCGGTTTTGTACAACCTGTGTTTCTTCTGGGACAAAAGAGGCTGCAGATCCATGGCTGTGGCATACAGGAGTGCCTCTACTAGCAGTACCCCTGCCTTGCCCATGCCTATATAGCCGTAAGGAAAGACAAACATCTCTGGTTGATGGTCTTCAGAAATCTGCTTAAAGAAGATGTGCCCTTCATGGACTAGGTGGATGCAGCCACGTCCACCCAAAGACTGTGTTAAGAATCTAAGACATCTGTTCTGTTCTTGTTCCAAAGACAATTATTTTTGATTTTTATATATATGACTGACCATCTATGAAGCTGGGAAGAGGAAACGGAGTTTTTTTTTCAGTATATTAGAAGCAATAGTCAATTCTTTTCTGAACACGTATGCTTTCCCCACTACCAAGTAAACAAGACTCAGACTTGACCCATGTCCCAGACATGGGAGAACAGGACTCAAGCCCTATTCTAGACAACACAGCCACAGTCTAGCACCCAAAGTCTCATTATCTAAAGCAACATCAAATCTCCTGCACTAGATGTGGGGCTACTGAGTTCCAGTGTGATATCAGCAGTTCCCTCATTTTATGGCCTTTTTATTTTTAAGGGCAATGACAGGCACTCAGAGAAGCCTCAAAGTTCTCAAGCCCACTGGTAATAAACCTGAATGCTTGTTACCTCCATGCGTCTGCCTTCCCCCAAGACTTCCCTGAACCCCAGGATGAACGACCACCAGAGAGGAGATGATCAGACATCAGCAAGGACTGTCCCTGTCGCCCCAGGACCAGTTAGTGGGAACTGAGCTGTTATTGCTTCTCTGTTATCAGTTACGGCAGGAGCTTCCTTGCCTTGTGGCTGAGGCTGTGTTGTACCAATGACTCACAGAACATAACTAAACCATGTAAAATGTCATCCCGTGTTTGCCATTAATAAGCTTTCAATTAATAATACAAATTTCCAAGAATACCCCGAGCCTGAAACTCAGCGCTGTGTTGCCTAGCAAAGCCAATCAGAGAGATCTCAGAGTCAAGCCACAAATAAGTGGATTTGCTTTCCAGGAAAGATCACTCCTTGCTGCTGCAGTTGGAAAACCCCAACCCCAGCACACATACAGACCATACTGCCCTATATGGGATGATGAGACCTCCTGTGTTTTAGAGGACCTCTGGAAAGCTCTGGGGTGCAAAGTTCTCGTTTTTAAATATGACAGTTCTGATTCTGCTTACTTGCTGGTATAAGTTACTGAAGAAACAGCTGTTGCCCAAAGCTGTAAAACCACAAAGACAAGAATCGGAGTTGTGTTTAGGAGGGCCATGAAAAAATCAAATTTCTGCATTGGTGAGGCTGCATCTGGAATATTGTGTCCAGTTCTGGGCCCCTCAGTTCAGGAAGGACAGGGAGCTGCTGGAGAGAGTCCAGCGTAGGGCTACAAAGATGATTAGGGGAGTGGAGCATCTCCCTTATGAGGAAAGGCTGAGGGAGCTGGGTCTCTTTAGCCTGGAGAAAAGGAGACTGAGGGGTGACCTCATCAATGTTTACAAATATGTAAAGGGTGAGTGTCAGGAAGATGGAATTAAGCTTTTTTCAGTGATGACCTATGATAGGACAAGGGGTAATGGGTGCAAATTGGAGCATAGGAGGTTCAAGGTGAATATCAGGAAAAATTTTTTCCCTGTGAGGGTGCCGGAGCACTGGAACAGGCTGCCCAGAGAGGTTGTGGAGTCTCCTTCACTGGAGTCATTCAAAACCCACCTGGACGCCTTCCTGTGTGATGTACTCTAGGTGGTCCTGCTCTGGCAGGGGGGTTGGACTAGATGATCGTTCGAGGTCCCTTCCAACCCCTATGATTCTATGATTCATCCAAAAGTCACAGGTAGTATTGCAATGCCAGCTGACACTGGACCTTCCACCACACATGGAGCTTTTCAGTACTCAGTATACCCATGAACTTTTTCCCTGTTCTCAGCACGAGTATACAGGAAACCATAGGCAAATTTAGGCTTGCATCAAGCACACAACAACTTTCTGAAAACGGATCTAGAAAGCATGAGGACATGGCCCAGGCCATGTGCATGCCCCTCACACACAAAAGCAAAGACAAGGAATTCACTGCTACCTACCCAGGCCTTACACCCTCTGCTCTCTGCATACAGCTCACCTTGCCTAGGAGGAAAATACTCCTCTTTCTGGTAGACAAAGCCACTCAGTATCACCAAGGGCACCCTCTCTCACAGACACACAGAGCAAGGCATCTTCCTCATTTCTGCATCACCCGTGCAACTCCTCTGTGACTACAGTTATGTACGATCTCTGGCTGCCTGAACACATCCGTGTCCACAACACACACAACCTCTCTGTAAGCAAGCATGCAGACAGAGGTGCTCACACACATACACACACCCACGGCCCCCAGGAGGAGCTCCAGGTATTGAGAGGTGATCCTCCTGGTTCAGAGAGTCTGATGAATGGAATAATTAATTTTCTGACGAGCATAAATATCACACAAAGGCAGCCACCCGGATATGGTCGAACATTTCCAGCCAATATCCATGTGATCCGGATATTTGGATTCACCCATCCTCAGCTTTTGCTCTCAGCAGCAGTGCTGATGGCAGCAAAGCTGAGCTTGCTGGGCTGATTGGGAAGGCCTCTCAGATCTGGCTGGCTGGCCTGGTTGGTAGAAGATATCTGAACTGCTGTGCATAGGCCTCTTCTCCTCCCCACCAAAGACAGAGAGGCATTGCCGGCTCTCATCCCTCAGCCTAATGCTCCCACATTAAATTAATTGCCCCCCAACATCCACCAGCCTCTCTGGTCTAGGGGGCAGGGAAGAGAACTGCACAAGCAGCATCAGTCTGCAAAAACCTGACAGTCCTCCCTGGTAGAGAATTAAGGGCAAGTCCCTGATGCAAGGACGCTAATTATCCAGGATATAGATTAAACTTTATCACCCCTAATCTCCTTCTATTCTGGCTTAAGTCAACTTGTTCTCCTCCATCTTACAGAGGAGAGTTAAACTTCTTGTGGAGAGCAATTACAGAACCTAGTCCTAGGGGACAGAGGAAGAGGAAGCTTAGAGAAGAACAGGGGGTGCTAGGCAAAACAGTATTCTTAGACAGTGGCTTGAATTGCATCCAGACACAGAGGATTCCCAGTTACAGTGCTATGATGCTCCTAGAGACTAAGATATACAGCCATTTGCTTCTGTGCAAATGTTCAGTCAACCTTGCTTTAGCATAACTGACCAGTCTAACTGAAAGTCTAGACAGAAAAGGGAACAACAAGCTTACATCTGAGTCCCATTCCCAGCTCTGCCCTCAGGTTTGCATATAATCAGGGACAAGTCACCTCTGTTCTACAGCCGTAGGATTAACTTAGAAATGCTTGGCTTACTTGTTTTGCCTGTAAGCTCCTCAGATCACAAGCTCATCAAGAACTCTGGACAAGAGCTAGACCAAGACAGTTCTAGTTGCCATATAATAAAAGGAGCCGTTGCTGCTGTAAGCAAATGCACATGCATGTGTTGCTAGAGGCTTGCAGGTAGGGTCATTTGCAACTTGCCCAAGATATGCATGTGTATCTATGCTCCTTGCTTGGTGGCACACTGCACACTTCCCACCTCTAAACAGCCTTTATCTTGGGATTCACATCAGGGAAGAAAATACCTAGCGCATCACCTCCCAGAAGACCCGAGGCCAGGAACTTCACTGTATACTCTTTAAAGGGAAAATTGGCTGAGGATTTTTGCAAGAGTTCAAGTCTGAGCCAAACTTCAACATGATTAAGTCAACTTTCCGTGGTGTAGGTTGGGTTCTATCAACCTCCTGGTTCTGATTTCTTTGCAGTACACTTGGATCTTTGAATTTTTTCATTCACAGTCATGATGCTTAGAAATACCTACTTGGCTTTTACTGGGAACTGGCAAATTTAGCATTCCTTTCTGTGTATCAGAAATCTCTTAATCTTTTTTCTCTAGGAGAAGCCAGGAAAAGAACTCAGAGGAATTACCTTACTGTAAAATTCAGGCTTACAAGTAAAAGCAGAGTCATGAAATGAAAAGCTAGAGGTCCTTAGTCATGCTGAACTTGCTTTTTCAGCTCATTGGGTTGTTGCCCATCCACAAGAGCTCAGTATGTTGCTATTTATATTTGCCAATAGGTCCCACAAAAGACAGAAAGGATTGTTGTAATAAGTCATTGCCCCAGTCCAGAGTACATCAGGAAATTCCCACGGATATATACAATACAGAAGCAAAGACATCCAAATATCTGCCTAGTAAAAGATACATCTAGCTTTTCAAAGAGTGACATGCCAATGTGATGAGAAATTAGTCAAAACTCTGGATTAGACATGGGTTCAAACACCATTCTCCTCAGACTAGCATGACTTCCCAGACTTGCATGCATGTGCTGAGGCTGCTTCCCCCAAGATAAAACGCTACAGGTAGAGTTTAGAAGTACCAAGAGGGCTTAGGAGTGCAAAACAGTGAGCTGTGTGCTCCTAAGTCCCTCCACTGCTTTGGAAGACTTCCAGCCCTAGGAGTAAAAATAAACCACAGTGGATATATACAACTGCTAGGCTAATGAAGCTTCATTTTTCCAGCTCACATTTATTCTTTGATTTCACTATAGAGCACTGATTTCACATTCCTGAACCTTTTAGATATAGATATAGATAGATAGATATATAGATACACACAGGCAGATACATTTCATATATAGGCAAACGTATATACACAGACCTAGGCAGGGGAGTATGTTTACACATGTAAAGCAACTGGGTATTTACAAGCTGTTTCTAAGGTTATAATATGCCTTGCTATTATGAACTGCTTCATTAACCTGTCAATCAGATTGTTTTCTCTCTTTCACCTCTCTTCCATGTTACTCTGTGTGTTGGAAGTGAAGCATGTGTGTTTGTGGCCAGTCTATTATTTCAGACAGTACAGACACACAGACACACATGGACGCACGCCCAGAAATTAATATGGTTTCATTGCTGCCTCCCCAGGAGCTTGGCTCTGGCCTACCCTCTGGACTTTGCTAGCCACGGAGATGCCGTCGGCAATCATTTATCACCCAGCCCCTGGCCAGTGGCACCGGGGTCCCAGCATTGCTTCCCCAGGCTGCCACGCAGGAGGAGGGGCCAGTCTGCAGCCTGTTTGCAGTTTGGAAGCACTGCTGATGGGCTAGTCCCCAATAAACCCCCCAAAAGTGCTGATGTGCTGAAAGCAGCTGACACTGATGGATCTGCTCTCATCTTGCCTTTCAGTCCGGCTGCAAGAGAAGAAAGAGAGGAAGAGAAACAAAGGCAGAGATTAACTCTTTTGTCACAGAGCTCTGCAGTTTTACAAGGCAAGATAAAGCTGCTGTCCAGGTTGGATGCAGATGGGACCAGCTCAGCACAGTCTGTCTGATTCTCTATGGAGTCCAATCCAGGGGGGAAAAAAAGCCCTGAACTGCACAATGATTTACTGGCAGGGCAAGTGCTGCCTAACCAAGCCCTATAATTTTCCTTGCAGTTGCAACCGCAGCCAGGGAGACCAGCGGGGACGCCTGGACACGGGACTAGGCAAGCTGCTCAGAGTGACCCTGCTTGAGCAGGGGGGCTGGACAAGAGGACCTCTAGAAGTCTCTTCCTACCCAGCCATTCTGTGATTCTACAATTCTCCCAGACCTGCAGACCAGCCATTAAACCAACGACACCGCTTGCACCCACACTGTTTTAAGCACAACCCACCATAGGTACACCCCGACAAACCCACCCCGGCTGTTTAACACGCACAAGTGCAGGCCCTGGAGGCAGGACATGCACTGCTCAGTCAGCAAGGCACACTCCTGGGGCTGCAGGCTCAAACACAGGCATCCAGGTGGATTCATACATTCCTGCATATGAAAGCATGGAGTGGATTTTGCTTGTCCATGATGCCAGGCATCAGACTTGCCAAATCGGGTCTCAGGCTGACGTTTGTGATACTCTTCACTAGTACCAGTCAGAATGTGATTAAATGGAATGTTATTAAAAAAAACTAAGTTGTACCAAAGCTGCACGATTTGGGGAACTGGCTCTGTTTGGATCAAGCTCTTCTTGAGAACACTGTGGTTCCAAGGGACTTCAGATATGATACCCCAGCCTCCATTTTGATGTTATTCAGCTGCACAAGAAACTTTTAGAAGGTTTCCCTTTTCCCTTGCTGTGCTAGAAACTTCAGCAGCTGCCAAGGAGCAGGACTGCCACTTTCCACACCTCCTCTCTGCAAAGGACTAGCTATGTATCCACATGGCTGTGCCTTTTCCCCACAGAGTTCAATGCAAGCAGCTAGGGGTTCACCCAGCCCTTGCACAGTCGTGTTGAGTACTGACAGTGTCACAGGTACAGTGGGACCCCAAATAGTCACATGCCCAACTGTTGGACCAAATGCCCTCAGAAGGTCAGACTGCACTACATTAAACCTAAGCACACAAGCAGATAGCTGTATTCATATTACTAACAAAGGGGTAACAACAATAATACTAGTGCTAATTCTTAACAAAATGTTATGCAACATTCTTGTTCCTACAGAAAAATCTCATTTCAGTTGTAAGTTTAATTTTCCTTGACTTGGAGGGAAGATACTTTTTCTAGGCCATTCTCAAAAAAACCCAAACAAAACAAAAACCCAACACACAACCAAATCTAAATCCATATTGCAAATTTTCCAGTTTCAACAGAAACTTCCAAATAGCATCTTTTAAAAAAAATTTCTTATTTTTAATCAAGAAAAAGAGACACCCTGTGTCATGAGAAAATCATTTTTCCATTGGTAAAACCTGCCAAGCTCTAACACTGCACAGCTCTAACTCTTACCTGGATGTTTCAAGCCTTGTTTGTCCTGCATTTGTGTTGCACAGTTCACAGGTATTCCCAGCAGCTTCGGGCAAACCAGTCACTGGGTCAAGTGCAAACTAGCGTGAACAAAGGGGGCAGGAGCCAGCCCCAGCTGAATGCTAGGGTTGTTCTAGGCTTTCTGTCAGGACTGAGGTCTTCTCGTGCCAAGCCCTGTGTAGCTTTACAAACACACAGAATGAACCTGTCAGATCTGCAGTCTACCCATCATAAAGCACATCGATAAAGACAAGTACATTACACTTGAACATGGACACACTCCGAAACACAGACATGTCACCACAGCAAAAACTCCTGCTCTCACAGGCACTCTGCTGAACATGCAATCCTTCCTGAAACACAAACGAGATCACCAAGCCAACAAACAGAAAATGAGAGGTTAGGGGAAAGGGTCTTGAGATTTTTATTTTTAATTCCAAGAGGAATAAAAGGGCCTTTTGAAATATTTTTTTTTTTAAATTTCCTGAGGAAATCTTGACTTGCTTTTGCCACATCTTTTCACATTTTGTCTGTTTCCCCATATTTCCTTGCAATGAAAAATTTTAAAAGCTAAATCAGGCTCCCAGAGCCTAAAAAGGGCTTGCATCCTGTCTAGAGGATGATTTAAAATGAAACCAAAAGTAGAGGTCCATTCTAAAGTCTGAAAAAAAACCCCACACCTCTGTAATTTTGAAGTTTCCCACCACACAAAAATAACCAAAATAATGTCACTATGTCACATGTAGACAATCTAGGAAACAAATTCACACTGGAATTATTGATCATCTCTTCACATGTCCTTAATAAAATCTTGGTCTAAAATCTATTCACAGTATGCCATCTGACACAAACTGAGATGAAATATTGTGTGCACTCTTGACATCTAACACTCCAATGAACGATTATTGAAATCTCTGCAGAATTTCACGTTCTCAGTAGCACACTTTTCTAGAGGAGCAATTTTGAACTTTATCTGTAGGCTCTTAAAAAAAAAAAAGGAGAGAAGCCTCTGAACGGCTTAAAAAACAATCTGTAGATTGTTGCATGGCTGGTTTGACCTTGCCTTTCTCAGTAACTGTTGCAGATTCACTTATGAACAGCCCAAGCTCCCCAAGGCTACCTGTGGAACCTGAAGCTGGTGTTTTCAGCTGTAAGGAAGGGCTATACGGACTGCCTGAATTGCAGCCATGGAGCTTTCCAGTAGCAGGGCTAGCCAGCTCCTGGCTGTGAACAGCTGTGAACAAAGCCTGCCTCCCTTCCCATCTCAGAGTGCTGACAGCACTGAGAGGTGCTTAAACGGGACACTTGAGCAAGCACTTGCTTTCAGGCACCTGAGGAGTGCTGGTGGAACAGTGAAGTCCTCATGCGCTGCAGGTCAGGGCTGTGCACACGCTGTGGAGAAGTGCAGCACCACCAGCCTACACAAAGCTGCTCCTGCCAGCGAGCACCACCCAGCCACCAGAGCCCTGCACCCAGGGAGAGCATCTGGACAGGAGAGGAGATGACCTGGCTCCCTGGCCCATGCACCCACCTCAGTGCTCTCCACTCCCAGTGAGACCACAAGGGCCCATTTATTCTAAGATATGAAATTGGTGTTCTTTCTTTATTGTGCTTTAATGAAACCCTGTTTATTCTAGGCTTTTAATTCTTTCCATCTATTATGTTTAGACAACTCATTAACAATCATTTGTTATCATTAGACTTCAATTTTAAGCTCCTTTTCCCAGAGGAGGCAATGCGGTGCTTTTAAACATATTTGCATCATAAACAATTTCAGGGCCCCGTGTGCCATCTATTACCCTGGCCTTTCCTCCCTTCTTACCAGAACTTTTGCTTACCCAGACTGGAAGGTGCTGAAGAGATTTGCTGAGATTTTGGCTGCGTCCAGGGTAATGCACATTTGCCCCAGGCCTGGAGTCGTGGAGATTTCTGCATTAGGACAGCAGCCTGGTGCATTAACATCAAACTCTGGAAATCCAGGTTGTGTAATGGTGAGCTGCTCTTTCCACTGGGATTAATGACTACACACTGCAGCCGAATTCATTAGGGCCTGCTAAAGATAGCATGCTAGCCTGGGATAATACGTGGGCCTCATTCTGCTCATTTATGGTTGTTCAGCTCCACTGGATTTAGTGAAGTCATTCCTGATTTGCAGCAGGGTCCCTCGTGTGCATGCTAGATAAGCACTACGTCACACTTTGCATTCATTGACAGCTCCCGGTGGGCAAAAATCTGATCCCTGTTATGTTGTGTAAATCCAGATCAACATTCACTGAGGCTGCAAGGCATCCCTTGGATATGAAGTGTCATCAGCATGCATGAAGTGTGGCCTGCATGATGAAACTTGCTCTGGTAGAAGGGAGATCCCTTAAGTTGTACAGAAAGCAGGAAAAGGGTTGTGTTTCTCTTCCCAGTTTTTCTAAATTTTGCTTGGTGCTGTATTCATATGCTGTTCATCACCAACCCTGACCAGTAAAATACAGAAGGAAAAAAAAAAAACAATCATGAACCTAGAATCTTTTCATATCTGTTTTGATCTCCCAAATCTCATTCCAGATAATGCTTGGAAAATGTTTGGTGTGCTAGCCATATTCCCTCTTTCCCACATCCCAGTGAGCAACCCAATGACACACCTGTTTGGAGGTTTGTATCTTATTATTAGCATTGCTAGATGATCTCTACCAGGACCAGGTCTTGTGTTAGTGCTAATATACTGTCACTGTTGCATTGATGCCCTGGGATCTGGCTTTTAAAGCTCATCTGGTGGTGCCACCCCAGCGTGTGTCAAGTAATGCACATTTTGAATCTGTCATGTTTCACTGCAGTCTTGAATGGCAGTCCAAAAGAAAGCGGAATGCACATTTTGAACCTGTCGTGTTTCACTGCAGTCCCTGCACTCTTGAACAGCAGTCCAAAAGAAAACCACTGCCCAAAGGCCTCATTTCTGCATAGCTCTAAACCTGTGCTCAGCTTTAAAGACCTGGAGGCCATTCACAGGCCTTTCACTTGTCCCAAAGCCCCTTCACACCATCAAGTGCAAAGCAGGTGTTGTATGCAGTCAGATTTTGCTGGCTAGAGTACACACACAGGAGAATGCCAGGATGGGCCACCACACCTATTATAATATAGCTTTCCATGTGGATGTCTGTAGCTTAAAAGATGAAAAAACTCCATACATAATATTGTGAACTATTCGTGAAGTTTTTTACACCTCTGATGAACTCTGCAGCCTGTGCTAGAGATGATGAGCCCAGCTGCAAGGCTCCGCCTCACGTGCAAAGTTAAGTCCTGTAATTTTCTATCTTTCCTGTTGTTATTCCAATCCAGTTAAAGTCATTGCAGTTAAGTGAAAAGTCATGATTGGCTAATTGGATTTGGGAAGGCAGAACACCCAACAGGGGCCAGGTTTAATTTAAGTTTCCTTAAAATTTCTAAAGCCACTGGCAGGCTAGAAGAGGCAAGCTCCATTCTTGGTTAGCTCCAGCTCAGAGAAAAGGGATTAGTTAGTTGCTGAGTGAGCTCCCTGCTGCCTCATGTCCATGGAGCTTTCCAATTCCAATGCCTGCATCATAGTCAGTCTTTATTTGGAATTCACCTCCTGCAATGGTCCTTTACAGATCTCCCACACACCCATTCTAAGCCTCTCGTCCCCAGTCTGGTCCTGCACCATTCACCATCTGTCTTGCTTTCTCTAAATATCAGTACAGTCTCCTGCCCAAAAACGTGCTCTCCCACGGTCCTGAGGGGTACTTCTGTGCAAGGCATGTGCATGACTGGACCTGCACTGCTGGCTGTGAGATGAGACTCAAACTCCTCTGAAGTCAAGTGGGAGTTTTACCACTATCATTGAAGAGGTTCAGCACGTAGAAAGCCCTAAACACTTCTCCAAGTGCCAGGTGGCCAACTCATTCCAAACACTCTAGATGCAGACCCCTGGGGCTCCCATTATGCAGCGAGGTAAATACAAGAAAATATCTGTTTCCAGGAGTATTTGAAAATGACCAGAAGCATATTTGTGTTATTCCCAACATAAGCCATCCAAAAGTGGTGTGCCCTATCTGCTAAAACCAGAAGGTTCACTAAAAGTCATTAAAATACCTTATAGTATCATAGGTCCTGAGAACCTTCTGAATTTTAAGCTTCTAATAGGTTCTTAGGCTATTTATTCTGATTTAATACCACTTGGGACATAGAAACACTGAAAAGATAAACTGAAAAGACAGCTGACACTGTCATATGCCCACCTGAATCAAAGAGCTGGGAGTTTCAGGAACGCAGCAGTTTTCATGAAAAATGCAGTAAAAATAGAAGAGTTACCAACCCTACCACCCAAATGCACAATAAGCCCCTTGCATATGACTGGTAACAAGCAAGAAATGCATCCTAACCAATATTAACAAAACTAAACAGCGTTTGAGATGCCATCTGAATTCCCAGTTCCAGGATATTTGCAAAATGCTTTTGTGTGTCTTGGTTTGGCTTTTTTAAGATCATGTTTGAGCATTTAGAAAATCTCAGGCATTTCCAATCTTCCACCTAAAACATAAGACTTTCAAGATCACTGGGCATGTGAAGAAGTCTGGCTATTAATATGCATAAATATTTGCACCATCAAATACCAGGAAAAATAATCACATGAACCATTACCTGACATTTGTGCTCCTATTGAAATATAAAAGATAAAGAGGATCAGCCAAAAGAGACAGACCCCGTCTCTCCTACTTGTTGCATTAAAAAAACAAAACAAAACAAAACAAAAAACTAATTGGTTTTATTTAAGCTAACAACTGCAGTGGCAATATGCTCCCTGTCCCACTATTTCTAACTTCTCTTAAGATTTTTCAAGGTGTATTCCAAACATTTTTTGAAAGTGTGCTTCTCTCCAAGCGTGGCCCTTCCTCCCAAGCGACCACAAAGGCAATATGCTCCCTGTCCCACTATTTCTAACTTCTCTTAAGATTTTTCAAGGTGTATTCCAAACAAATATTTTTTGAAAGTGTGCTTCTCTGCAAGCGTGGCCCTTCCTCCCAAGTGACCACAAAATTTTTAACATCATCACTTTTTACATGAATTTCTAATACATTTCCTTCCCTGTGGCTTTGTCAGTATTGGATCACAAGCCAAAAGTTGCCAGAACCCAGGCTCCTAGCTCCTCCTGATCTTGGCATTGACTGCCTTTCAGAATCTGGCCCTCAAGGCTTCACAGTTGGCTCTTGAAAAGAAAAAGGGCCCCTCCTTAAAAATCACAGTCCATGCAAGTTTGTGTCTTCCATGAAAATTAACATGCTGGACAGCAGATGGGACAAACACATGCTAGAGGCCAGATCCTTATGTTGGTTACACCAGCATCATCTGCAAACTTGAGGGAACAAGGGCAAACAACGGAACTAGAACAATTTACATGAGCAGTAGGTCTGCCCTCCTGCTGGCTAACAGTAACAGTTTGGGTTCTCAGGCAGGGGGAGAGAAAAAGAGGAGTAAATATATTTATACAAAATGCCAGCCCACTACAAAGCTTTCCTAAGCAGACCCACGCTGTGACATCTCATACTGGATTCAGATACTTTTGAAAAAGCAAAGAACACACCACTGCACCTCACTCTCCAACCACCTTTGGAGAGCCACACTGTCCCCAGGGCTACAGAGGTGACTTATTTTCCCCTCTCTGCTCCAAGTGCCTAATTTACACTTCCTAAAAGTAACTCCTCATACTGAAAATAATCACGTGCAGTCTTACAGAAGTTTCCAGCAGCATCCCACAGAAAAGCAAAGCCCACAGCGTTCAGATAGTGCATAGAAGAATGATGCTTGACACTTGGCAAACAAAGAGCTTCCTCCTTGGAAAGCTTTCACCTCTTTGAGCAGAAGACCCAGATCCTGAAACAATTTTCTCCTGCCTGCTCAACTGTCCCCTTGATTCTTGGCCTCATTGATTTGATGACACTCAATCCCTCTAAAACATTTCTTTTGTAGCTTTTTCTGGCTACCTCAAGGCCAGAAGGACCATGAAACTTCATGGTACTACCCGAGTCCTCTTTTCTCCTCAAGTTTTCACAGATCTTTCTCTTTAGGATACAATATCTTCAGTTCCTCCCACTCAAATTACATGTAACCACTGTCCATTTAGTCTTTTGTGTTTTTCAAAAGAAACTGACACTCCTGAGAATGTTGTGAAAATTCCAGGTGGACACTCAGAGCAGCAAGGATTATCTGTCTGGATAGTCAGACCTGGAAGACACTCTGGGATTTTTGACAATAGTGAATTCAGAATAAGCACCTCTGCTTTTGGATCCTCCAGCAAGTGTGGCACAAAGGTTTCTGTGCTCCCAGGTCAAATGTGTCTCCTTCATGGACAGGCTCTCTGGACACATCTGGCATGTTATCAAATTAATTTCCATTGAGTTTGATCCAGTGTTCATCAAAGTCAACAGTGACATTTCCTGGGTCATGCTGGAGGTCCAGTAATGCTCCATACCTTCCCATATGTAATCATTTAATTACCTCCCCTAATTGCCTCTGCAGGGAGCTTTAAGATGTTCAGTCTGCAACACCTCTTCCTGATGCTCCCTGGATGAAGTGTTTGCCCAGGAGACAGGGACTGGCCTGACCCATGTTTATAGGAAGGGTTCTGCAGGCCCCTCATAGACTCACAAGAGACTCAACAAGCAAGAAAGGGGGAAATATATTTATTGTTCCCTCTCCTGATCCAGATCTGTTCCCTGAAGCACTCTTTGAAGCAGGAAACTCTGGTCACATCTATGCATACATGCGTGCATGGCTATGTCTAAAGACAACTGACTCCAAAGGTCAAAGAGGAGTGCTACTCTAAAAAACAATAAAGCTCTCAGCTCAACTTCAAGAAAGAGGAAAAAGCAAATGATCAGAGAGAAAAAGAAAGCAAGAGAGACAGAGATAAAGAGAAAAAACCAAGGGGAAGATGATTTTCTATCAACAAAACAGCAGGGACGAATTCTAGCTCATCTCATCGGAAACATCTCCTTCGTGTGCAAACACCGCCTGGAGCCAGCACTAATCTCCCAGATTAAAGCCTTTTAATAGCAATTAGTCCTCTCTGTACTAACCCACTGGACACTCCACTGCATATTTGGGAAAGGGGGAGGCTGGAGGGAGCAGTCACCAGCAGTTTAACTCATAAGTGCCCTGATACGTCCGGACGCTTGTATTCCACACGCACATTTGCACATAGGCCAGGATGCCACGACAGTGAAACCTGCTTGGACTGCAGCAGAGCATGGGGCAACAACAGCCAGATCTGGGAGTCACATGGGTAAATACTCAAGTGAGCTGGACCAAGCCCAGATCCAAGAGGTGCAATTTCAGAATGTCATCATGGCAAGCCACAAGTATTAGCCAGCTACAGGCAGAAGCACTGACCTACCACCAGCTCCAAGGGCTATCCCAGCTGGCAACAAGAGACAGCCACAAGCAACAAGATGTCCTTAGAACTACCTTCACGCTACCAGCTTGCTGAAGCAGCCTTGGTACTACTCCTCCCTAAGACACCTTCCAACATCCCTAGAGAAAAGGAGATTTTTATTTATTTTTTTTTAAATTGTTTTTGGTTGGTTCATCTCCATATCCAAGCCAAGGCCTTGTGTCACCTCTCTGAGTGTTTACAGAAAACACGAGCTGGTGCCCCATCTGGGTCTGGCAGAGGGAGCAGCTCCCACCTCCTGCACAGGGTGGGAGGGAGCCAGATCACTACACCAAGAAACTCAGGTCCCACGGAAAAGGACCTCAGATTGCATACCAGCCCCCATTAATAAACTGAGCAGCTTGGCTGAAACGGCTGGGAGGGGGAAGAGGGAAGTAGAGGACACTGGTGCGAAACAGCAGTCTCTGCACAGAGACTCTGAACTTCCCAAATGACAAGCCAAGCAGAATTTCTTGGAAGGAGCCACATCAGCTGCCCTTCGAGCTATTAGACCACACAAACAGGACAGAGAAAAACCTTCCATGAGGTGACTGCAGGGAGGGGAAGAGAAAACTACCCTGAGCCATTATTATCCTCTCCCCCATGAGCAGTGGGAGCTGCCAGAACCCCTGCACAACCCTGTGGTGCTCCCCACCCTGTAACACACACACACACACACCACATCCATAGGGGTAGTGCAATTACTATTCAGGCTGGGGGCTGAAGATAGTCTCCTGGCCCTTCTTCTAATGTAAGGTTATTGTAATTGATATGAAGGTAATTGATAATGTGTTACGGTGAATAATGTCTTCAATTTTCTGCTAAATCCCATTTTTGTAGCCATCTGGGCTCCTCCAACTGCCCCCCTGGGACGCAGAGTAATAGATAGTAATTATTCTCAAGTCATTTACTTTTTCAAAGTGTTTAGTGCTTATCTGTTTTACAATTAAAATGGAAACGACCCTGATTCACTTCCTTTCTTTTTTATTTAAATAGCATTCACACACACACACACATTCTCTCTCCTACACGCACTGGAGCCTGGAGGGGGTGTGCCTGTGTGTGAGTGCATGTAGGCATGCTATTATTGTCATACAGAAACATACAGGACATAGGTGTGTAGTTCATCGTGCACCTTCCCTCTGCCAGAGTACAGTCACACACTAAGAAATACAAATTGTCTTCCTTCACCCTGCTTGTCCCCATGGTGACGCTGGGAGCGAATGCTTCAGAACACCCCACAGGAAAACCCTGGGGAAGGATGCAGCCAGCACACGACTTAGCAATGCAGCATCTCACAGCAAACCCCAGAAACAGAACATTAAATACACTTACCTGACCCATGTCTGAGGACCATACTTTTCCACAGGATCAACCACTGAACTAGAAACCAATGGTGAATTCAAAGTCATAACATTTTACCCCGGTACTGGTAATCTGTATAAAGATAAACCCACAAGTTTTAACAATGTGGACACAGTTATACGTGGAAGAATACAGTTAGACACACAAATGCAGAGACCCACATTAATATATAGTGGATGCCAGAATACACATGTGAATAAACTAATGCAAGCTGTTAAATCCACCACCAATGAAAGCATACTTTGCACAGCAGCTAAATCTATCTCTATATGATCCAAACCTCCCCAGGGTTAGTAGAACCCCTTCATGTTCTGCCTCAGCTTGTGGTATACCAGGTAAGAAGTAAACGAGCATCTTGGTGAAACACACAAACAGGTTGCCCAGAGAGGTGGTAGATGTCCCATCCCTGGAAACATAAAATGTCAGGTTGGATGAGGCTCTGGGCAACCTGGTGGAGTTGAAGATGTCCCTGCTCATTGCAGAAAGGTTGGATTAGATGACCTCTAAAGATCCCTTCCAAACCAAAACGTTCTATGCTTTCCACAATGCTCATGTGAAGCCACCATGCTAGATTTAAGGATGACTCTAACAGTTGTGGCCTAAGCCTTCATAACCAATGCATAGAAACACCTGCAGCTCCAAACTACCTCTGTGCAACTCTAGCAAGGAGTGCTAGTGGGAAAATGGTCCAGGAACTTTCCCAAGGCCAATACTTGGATGTGAAAACCCAACGCATCGGAAGCCGAGCTCCAACACGCAGAAATAAACCCAGGGGAAAAGCTGTTGTTTCTATCATGGTTTGAGAAGGAATCTGAGCCAGGGACTGTGGCAGACCCAGGCAAGTGTGTCCCGTAGGACTTCAGAATGAGATTCTACAATTAATATTCAGTCAGTGGTCTGTCATGCTCTCCCACCACCATCTCCATCACCAGCCTGCACACTGCTCTGACTGTAGTAAGAATTACCTCACTGCTATCTCAAAGTCTCTGCCCCAGAACCCTAAAAAGATGCGTTCAGGCAGGCACAGGCTGGTGTTAAAGCAAAAGCTGAGGGAAGTGAAGATAACAAGGATCCCAGCACAGGCCTCCATAGTGTTTTACAGACTCCAGGTTGCAAGCACTCATCCCGAATTCAAAGATCTAGCTTTTTAGAGAAGACGGCTCGTGTCCAGTCATGATTCAGACCAAATGAGTGGCTGGCATCTGAAAGAGACCAGACTTGTGCATGTCAAGACAGACTCAAAATTTAGGCAACTATTTTAAGAAAACCTTTATGGCACTGAGTTCAGACTACAAACCTGATCTTCCCAGACCAGACAGACCCATACCTTTAGAGCTCAAACCCTCCTTGAAGACAGGAGGAACCAGGAGCTTCACCCCACTCTTTTGTTAACAGGCTGCTACCTCCCCATAGCAAAGTGAAGAAGAGACACTGTCCCACCCCTAGATAAGCATTTTACACACTCTTCTTCCAAAAGCCAGGACACAAAGCCATTGCCTGTTTCAGCAGACTGATGAGTCAACCTCATGTAATTAATTTAATTTTGGATATATCTTTTTTTTTCTCATCTAAACAATCAGATGGCAGCTTCCACAACAAGCCCCACAATCCATGTCACCATTGCCCCAGCAGAAATACAGCCAAGGTCTTCCTCCATTCTCCCAATAAGCCACTGGAGCACTGCTAGTCTTTGCCGTCAGGCAAGGGTGGCTCAGGGCTTTGAGCAGGAAGACCCTGTTGTTCTTTTGTTCGAGCTTGTAACTGTTTGGGGCTGCTCAGGTTGTTTTTTTTTTTCACCCCTTTCCCCTCTCTTCCTGTTTCCTTTTTAATTCTTTTTAATGACTTTCCCCGATGCAATCGGCAAAGGACTGTGCAGAGACTGCTTCCCCCTGCTGAGAGGGAAACAAGACAGAGGGAAAAGGGCACCAAGGGAACTCTTCACATCCTCTATTCATCTCTGCCAGCCCCAGTTCCCTGGTGACTAACCCCACACAGCCCAGCTGTGTGGAGCTAGCATGGAACGAAGCAGAACCTGAGGCTGGAAAATCTCAGCCGGCACCACGCGGTCTGGCTGTGTCAGCCACGTCAAAGAAAGCCAGGGTGTCCTACCCAGGAGTGTGGCACATATGGTCCTACCACAAGGGCAGCAGCGTGCGCCGAAGAGGGGAAAAATGTGTTGTGGCTCACATGCATCCAGCAGAATCCCCCTAGACAGGGAGAGTAGCTGAAGCCCATGCCTTAGCTATTAGGGAATACAAATGAGCACTGCAGCTTGGGAAACCTGCTGCTGGGAAGCCAATGAGCTTGGCAGAAGCAAGCTTAAGACTCCTCCAGCACTCACAAACGCCCTAGTCCAGGTGCTCCCAAGCAATGCCATCCTTTGTTCCAGCAGTTTACCCAGCTCCAACCTGAAAATGAGCTTGGTAGAAGCCAGATGGCTCTTCCTCCATCTGCTCCCTGGTACTTGTCTGCAGATACCTCAGGGAGCAGGGTGACTAGCTGGGCAGGCAGGAGTGTAAGGTGGAAGCCCTTTGCAAGGAAGCAAAGTTTGCTCCAGCTTGTTGAATTTGGTAAAGACCAACCCCATCTCCCACAGGTTCCATCTCAGCCAGTTGCAAGGAGTGCCTCACCTTGGCAACAGCCCCCACACTGCACTGCTCTGGAAAAGCAGCTGCTGCCATAGCAGGCTCTCCTGATTGCCAGGCTGCTGCTAACGAGCCATGCACATGCCAGGGTTGCAGAGACAGGGGGAAGAGTTCCGAGCTGCCAGTGGCATGGGCTGGAACACAGGAGTTGGTGGCTGGTGAAAGCACCGTGTGTTCACTGCACTGTCTCTCCGCAGGGGGCACCTGTCCCAAAGGATCCCTTCCCCTACGAGGTGCCAGTTTAATCCTTAGTTTCCCCAGCTCTGTTGCACCGTGTAATATTTTTTTGATAATCATCTTCCAGCCAGGAAATTTCAAAGCATTTTGCACCAGATAGACAGCTAGCTTTGCTTTCTCTTGGGGGAATATATAGCATGCGCTATGTGTTTTCATTGATTCTGGAGGTTTCCCACCAGGAAAAAGGAAAAACCTCAAAGTACAAATTCCTTTGAAGTTTCCACTGCCCTGTCAGCATCCAGGCAGATGGGAAGGATGGAGAGAAGTGCATAAATGTAGGCTGGGAAAAAGCAATTAAATGACCCAGGTACTTCCCTGTTGAGACAAGACATACAGACTACCCTTGGCTGACGTTCTGAAACACCTCCAGCCAAGATCCCAGCAGCTGCATGGTAATCTATACTGGAGCTTCTATGCTCCATGATTTAGCAAGGGCTTCTACCACACAGTCTTCCTCCAGTTTAGGGATACCTGTTTCTTTCTGCTTGTTATCAGGTGGGCACATAAAATGGTCATTTACCTGCTTTTTGCTAACATTCATTTATCCACTGGGAAACTGAGCATTTTATACCCACAGTCTTCTCCTCTCCTTCTCCATAAAGCAGTTCCTTAACCTTTCCTAATAGGGCCTGGTTTCCAGCTCTGTGGCAGCCTTCAGCACTAGACAAGATTCCACTGCAGTATGCCATAGAGGAACAGGGACGACTTCTGCCTCAGCAGTGACCCTTGCATTGATATGCTCCAGACTCAAACATTTCCTTACTGCAAGAGTGCAACATTACTGACTCACATTCAAATTGAGGTCTGCCTGCTTTCCCAAGCAGTGCACCAGTTCCCCCATTCCTTAGTCACACAGAGACTCTGCATCTACTGAACATGACTTGCCTAATTTCAGTTTATTTCCCAGCATATCAAGCTATTTTGAGTTACAGCTCTGTCCTCCAACAGACTTGCAGCCTTCTTCTTGCTACCTCATGCAGATTCTATCTAGTTGGTTTCCATTTTATTATCAAAATCACTAAAATACTGATCACAAGTAGAACCAGGCAAATCCCCTGCCAAAACTCTTCCCTTGTCAAGAAAATGATATCACAGATTAGGACCATGATGTGTCCATACAGTAGTAACAAGCACAACTAAGAACCTGACCTGTGTTAGGACCTGATCCAAACACATCCTCAATGAGTGCAAAACAGGTATTACAATGGGGACAACGGGTGAAAATCACCTCTGAAAAACCAGAATAGAAGTTCAGCCAAGAATGACTGAGAGCTGGAAATCGGTCTTCAGCTCAAGCTGGGGTAAAAATCTGAGGAAATCCCAGGACTACACTTCCAGATGAAAAACTTGTTGACTATCATTCCCTTTCTGGCCTAATGGACTGGAAGAGAGGAACAGAGAGAATCTGAAATCCTCAGCAGATTGGTTCCAGGTCTGGCTTTTCTCTTGCAATATATAGTATGTATGGATGCCAAGCAGCAGCAGGGGAGAATCAGAGTTGTTAGATGATGTGCTTTCCTTCTGCTCTGCCATCCTATAGCAGTTGTTCATCACAGTGAAGAAAACCAAGAATAAAAGATTTGAGATTGATAAAATAAGGAAAAAAAAAAAAAAAAAGATAGTGACTATAGCAAAAGCTGAAATTTATTGAACAATGCTTGAATTAAAGTGTTTCTAACACAAGAATGAGACACTGGCTTCTCCAGAAGCTTTTTTCACTATATCTTATTTAAGAAAACACATTTTTCATTTTAAAAAGTACTAGATATTTTGGCGGAATTCTCCATAAAAGTGATTCAGGAACAGTCAAATGTACAGAATGGAGTACCCTGATCTCATAAGAGGATGAAAGAAAAGAAAATCCAAGTGTGGAAGGCTCTCTGCAGATACTTAAACCACTGGGTTGAAATAGCAGCAGCACAACAAAGCACAGAAGGGTATTTACAGCAAGTGATGCTTTTCCCTGCTCACTACAATCTATTTACCAGTCAGTCTTCCCCTTGATGTGTGATGCAATCTCTGGGTCTCCAGCAGGAGTTTCAGGGTTGCAGAATGACAGACTGTTCTAGGTGCAAAGCCAAAACAATTACATCCAGGTAGATACTACACAAACTTGGAATTGCACAACCCCACGGGCCTGTCCAGGGGGAACAGAGACAATGGCAGCACAAATGCTCCTCGAACAAAGCAGCAGGGAGATTTTGCAGATACTGGGGCAGAAACGTGCTGGCTAGTAGCCAGAGGATCCATGAGCCTAACAGCTCTGGTTAGTGCAGTAGAACAGTAACTACTCATAACCACAGAAGACAGGTTTGTTGAAGATTTGAGAAGCCAGATAACACATTCTTCCCTTACAAAACAGGACAAGCCAAGAGTAAACTATTAGCAGACCTCATTGCTCTTGTAAAAAGCCAAAAATCAAAAGGTAGGGAGATGTTTAAAAATATATACACTGATCTCTTCAGACATAAACATCCACTTATAGCAGGGAGTCTCTACCTACCTGTCTTGACCTACCTGTGGTGTATGCCTATCTCTGTAGGGTTGAAATTACAAGCAATTCTCCCACGTAGTTTCACAACTCTCTCAAATCCTCAAGTCCTCCTTTCTTCCCTTTTTCCAACAGGTGTTTTCCTGAGGTCAAAAATGTTCTTAGTGAATTTTTAGTAGACTTCCAATTCAGAAGTAAAAGGTAAAATCTGACATTTCAAAAAAATAAATAAACAAAACAAACAAAGCCACCTCACCAAAAAAACAACCAAGCAGTACTTCAATGGGCCTGATCTAGTGAGTAGGTTAGTCTGGCCTGAAGCACTGCAAGCTTTCTGTTCCCCAGCTAGGCCTTCAAAAGAATCAAAAAAGGAACATGCTTGTTGCTGGAGACCATGCCAGGACAAGGCTCTTATCATCGCTGTTGCTTCCAGTGCCCATACACAGAAAATAACACCAAAAAGTGAAATTTTCAGCTCTGCACAGTGGGAAAGACCCAACCATGATAGCTGCAGACTGCTACACAGCAAGCCCTCAGTTCTAGACACTCCAGACCCATCCTAAGCATAAACCGTACCACAGCTTTGCTCTCCTATCCATTGAGAGCTGAGGAACCCCCAGTTTCAGCATGTCACATACAACAACAAGGCAGGATCGACGTCAAGCTGGGAAGTCAATGCATACGTTGGTGTCTGGATTAACAAGACCAGTAAGAGCTGCAAGCACAACAGTTGCTGAGACACAAATAGCTACTTCTCCAATGTGACACAGTCAGAAACTGAAGGCCCAGAGACAAGCTGAAATAGAGCCCAGGGCCCATGAGTGGAGGGTGTGGGTGGAAGTCTCAGGTGAGGTGAGTCAGGATGATTAAGGCCTGTCAATGTACTCGGTGCCCTGACAAAACCTTTGCAAAGCTTTACCAGGAATTGGGATGAAACTCAGGAAGGACCAGGAAACCTGCTCCTTTGCTGGGTCAGGGTCTGTCTCCAGTCGCAGGAGCTGGACCAGCAGATATCCACACTGGGAAACACAGGAAACTTCCAGAGGCTGTGGAGCAACCTCAAACAAAGGTGGCAGTTCCTAAGTTCTCCAGCTTTGGGCACAGTCCTATCCTTTTCCCTGTTCTTTGGTTTCCACAGCCTAGCAAATAGTCTGTTGACACTGATTTTATGGGATGCTGTTGAAGTTACAGTTCCCCAAGACTGTTTCAGGGAGAAATGAATGGTAACCCCATGGGCCAAACTGGAGTTATGTCCCCTAGGAGGGGTGAAAATCTTGGCAATGTCACCTGCCTCTCCGTTCTGTTGGGAGGGACAAGATGTAAAGAAAGTTGAGAGAAACTGCATCAGTGAATTTGTGCTCATGCTGTGCCTCATTCCACTCAGGACATCTCCTTTACAGGTTCCCTGAAAGATGGCTCCTCCACTGAAGTACCTTCATGATGAAAGAGCAGCCAACAGCATGAACACAAACTCAATCTCTATTCATACGTGTTAAGACCTAGAGCTGTATCCAGCTGTGGAGCAACATCCACGGTCCTCAGTGGACCAGTATGATTGAAGCTCTCTCCCTCTAGAGCCTAACACAGCCCGTGTTGTTCCTGGGAGCAAATCCCAGCACAGAGCTGAAGGCCACACCTTCATCCCAGCGTCACTGGGTGTGACAGGGCAGCCGTGGTCACCAGGAGGTCAGCCGAGGATGGGGAGGAGCGGAGACGGCGCAGGTCCCCCTCCCCTGCCAAAGGCTGCACGCCTCTCTGCTCACCTTCCCCGGGCAGGACAGCAGCCCAGAGGTCAAAGTGCTCTCTCCCAGTCCCTTCTCTCCCGGCCTCCAAACTCCTCTGCACCCTGCGTGGCAGTGGAGACACCGCCCCTGCACCGGGCAGCTGCAGCAGCGAGGTGGGGACATCTCCTGCCCTGCTGCCCTCCCCGGCTCCCCTCCTGCCTGCGGCCAGGCAAGCCCGCTCCAGCCTGCCCAGGGTGGGTGAGAGGGGGCCGAGGCAGGTCATGGATAACCCAGGGCGGGGGCCAAGGCACGTCCCCCCCAGGATGACTTCAGCTGCATTCCAGCGAGCCTGGCAACCTCCCGCACACACAAATAAAAGGAAATGAGAAACTCGGCAACAAAGAAACTGGCAGGGAAGCCACAGAGGCACACAGGAACGGGAAAAGAGATTAAACACAGGCTCAAGAGCCCCAGCGTGCTGAGCCTTCCTCTCTAAAGCCTCCATTTAACTTTGATGGGGGGGCACAGGAGTCTTCTTTTCACTTGAAAGGGCAAGAGGAGGGGCTGAATAAAAGGGATCCAACATTATCCGGAATTGAGAGCACAAGAACATGCTACAAAGCTTAAAAAAAAAAAGTTAAGTGCAGGCACCCAGCTTCCCTGCATACCTTCCTTGGTGGAAATGAGGAGATGGGATCTGAATCTGGGCAGAGAAGAGATCAAAGTGGAGACGTTACAGGAGGAAGTTTAATAAAACTTAATGCAAAGTAGTTTGGTGAATCCTCTTCCCAATTTCCTGCTTTTTCTTTTTCTTTTTTTTTTTAGCACACTAGGATAACGGGTTTTTGAGGCCCTGCAATTTATAATGGCAGACACTGATTTGTATTGATACTATATACTATCTGAGTCCATCCCAATCTATGATACCACATAATGGTGGTTTTGTGCTTTAGGATAACTCATAAATGTGCTCTGACTTTTGATTTGCAGTGGGACAATTGGCATCAGTCTGTTGCAATAGTGAGATGCACTTCAACTGCAGCATATGCTCCAGAATCCACAGTACACTTTGAGGTCTGTGTTAAGATCAAGTCAAAATCCTGTACTTTGTACATCATTAACTGTGTGGTTCCCCATACAGACTGTATATGTCGTGGCACTGTCTGATCGTGGATGTAACATCTACCTTGCTCTTCCTGCATCATTAAACCTCAGGCACTTAGCTGGATCTGGAATGGAGAAGAAGACAGCCCTTTCCACCAAAGGGATAGACTGTTTCAGGAAGTAAATGGGAAATATCCAGAAAAGCTCCACACAAACCCCTCTTTGTGGATAGGAAAGGACACAGTGTCCATGCAGAGTTGTGGCAGTGCAAGACAACAGACAAAGAAACTGCACCAGGCCTGAGAAGAGCCCAAAGCAGCTGTTCCTCCAGAGCCAAAGTCTGATTTCTTATATGAGCTACTTTATTCTTCTGAAACACCCTTGGATCTCAACAGGATTGTTGATAGAGAACAAACTCACTCCTTCCAGATATACACATATCACACACTTGGATGATGATCCTTCTTCATGTTCCTTAAAGAATCATAGCAGATAGCAACAAAACGTAAAGGAGGACCATGTGACTCAGAAACCCTGTCCCAGCTCTGAATGCTCTGGCTTTATAAACTACCCTGTGAGAGCACAGGCCTTTGTAGCAGGACTCCAGGAGCTACCCTGGAAGGTCTTCCCCCAAGCAGACACCATCTCTGGAGTCGTATCTCCCACTGATACCTGCTTACTTAGCAGGTGGACTGGAACCATTTACACAGAACAAAAGTGAAGATATGGATTAAGACTGGGGCAGTAAGCTTTGCTGGGACTCGAATGCAGCAGATCTACTGGATGTCTCTTCTACTGTCTGATTTGAAGGTCAGAATCAGTGACAAGGAAGTGGTGTCCCAGCCTATCAGGGAAAAAAAGAGACACATCCTGGCATACTTGTCTGGTGATACAGTGAACCATGGTGACAGCAACATTTGAAGTGCCTGACCATTTCACACAAAGGAAGAGGAGGCTGGTCAGATATTCATGTGTCCTGCTTCAAAGGGTGGATAATAGGTCTTTGTTCACACTCCATAACAATGATTGGTTCATACAACATGTCAGAGGTGTAATTCTTTCTAAGGTGCTTGAGGTCTACACTCAAAGCTTCTTTTGCTGAAAAGAAAGGAAAATGAAGAACAGAGGAGCTAATTTTTCTATGGGGTCTGCAGCATTCAGCATCAGATGAAATTTTCCTTTGCAA
This sequence comes from Merops nubicus, assembly GCF_000691845.1. Taxonomy (NCBI): domain Eukaryota; kingdom Metazoa; phylum Chordata; class Aves; order Coraciiformes; family Meropidae; genus Merops; species Merops nubicus. Next base: position 9,073 of record NW_008594017.1, on the reverse strand, counting down.
GTTCATTCACAAAAAGACACGTGGTCCTTTTGATTCCTTTAAATCCCAACCATTCACTGAGCTCAGAAGGACAGAGGATTTCAAAGCCAAAGGGCTGGAGTCCTGACTGTATAAACACAATGGCCCCAAGAGAGTCTTGCACTGAATCAATGGACAGGGAACATTTTCAGAACTAGCTGTAAGTTGGAAAGTTCAACCAGTGGGACAGTCTTTTCAATCAGGGTAGAGCTGGGATATTTCTTCCATTTCTGCTACTGTATCTTGGTGAGCCTCTAACCTGCACTGGACCTGAACTTACCCATCTGCAGAATGGAAAGTGACACTCTGTGCTTTAGGCCTGATCCCTAAGCCTGCCCAGATCCCCACGGGAACTTTTACCCACAGCAAATGGATGCAAGTGACTCTACATATTCCTACCACCTCCCACCAGGACCCAGGAGCAGGGCTGAGTCCACCTTCAAGTGGTCCCACTTCTAGTACCTATGCTTACCTACGTTCAGCAAAACTAAGTGAAGGGACAGGAGAATAGGACAGAAAAGAGGAGGACTCGGGTCTCACCTCCAGCCTAGACTTTCTACAGGACATTGGGGCAGAACTCCAAAAGGCTGTTTTCCTTTTTCTAAAACAGATGAGCTATACTCTTAACCTCCCTTTGCCAAAGGGATAATGCTTCCTCTCCCACCACTCCAGTACCCATAGCATGCACTAGCAGCCAGATGGGCTGAGAGCAGGGACTGTTCACGGCTTCTGGCCCACGATATGTCTTTTTTAATCTGCAAAAATACCAACCTAGAACTGAGCTCCCTAGCCTGGAAAAATAAGGCTATTGGAGCTGCCCTGGCAATGCTGTGTGGCAGTACCGTGGCATCACATCTCTGTCCTTATAGGATGTGGGCTGCAAGCTGACTCTGCTTACAGAGAACATTAACTACACCTCTTTATTATTGAGAAAAAATTTATTGGAGACATCCCTCCCTCTCTCCAGCTTCTCCTTTACCTTCGCAGAAAAGTAAACATTTAATTTTTTTTGTTGTTAATAGATTTAATGTTCATTTGTCGGTAGCCTAGGGGCAGGAACGCGTGACATTTCAAATAATTGTTGTTTCGGGGGTATCCTCTGGAGGAAAACGCTGCAAAAGTGTGGAGAAGATTTAAGTAAATTACTGTGTCAGCTTCTATTTATTCCTTACATGATTGCCAGAGGCAGGGCTGCAAGATAACCATTAGAGGCCCAGCCATAAAACAGGGAAGCAGAATTTCAAAAAGCTGGAGTGCCATTACTGGAAAGTTAGTGTGTAACATGTTAAATTATCCCCAAAGTAGGGGGAGGCAGGAGGGGGGAAAGGCACGTGTCTAAGAGTGAAAGAAAAGAATAAGAGATGAAGAGGAACTGTTTGAGTGAGAGGAAGGAACTGCTCCATGGGGAGGGGAAGAAGGAAAGAAAGAAAGGAAGGAAAGGAAGGAAAGAAAGGAAAGGAAAGGAAGGAAGGAAGGAAGAAGCACAGAAAGAAAGAGAGAAAGAGAGAAAGAGAGAAAGAGAGAAAGAGAGAAAGAGAGAAAGAGAGAAAGAGAGAAAGAGAGAAAGAGAGAAAGAGAGAAAGAGAGAAAGAGAGAAAGAGAGAAAGAGAGAAAGAGAGAAAGAGAGAAAGAGAGAAAGAGAGAAAGAGAGAAAGAGAGAAAGAGAGAAAGAGAGAAAGAGAGAAAGAGAGAAAGAGAGAAAGAGAGAAAGAGAGAAAGAGAGAAAGAGAGAAAGAGAGAAAGAGAGAAAGAGAGAAAGAGAGAAAGAGAGAAAGAGAGAAAGAGAGAAAGAGAGAAAGAGAGAAAGAGAGAAAGAGAGAAAGAGAGAAAGAAAGAAAGAAAGAAAGATGGATAAAGAAGGAATGAAGAAGTCCTTGAGTCCAGCTCTGAGAGCTTGCCAATGAAGCTTGAGGACCTTTGGAGCAGGGTGTTCAGTTTTGAAGCCCTGTCTAGGGGTATTGAGGTGGGATGATGCAAGAAGAGGAAGAGATGGACACTACACTTGAGATGTTTCAAAGCTATGTGATGACTCAGCTGAAGTGGAATAAAAGTGCTCCTTTTCCTATAGCCAGAAAAGGTTGCAGACCTGGCAAATCTGTGTAAGCAGCAAGCAGTTTGGACCTAGTTCTCTGCAACTTTGTTGTCTTCATGTCTCTGGAGCACCACCAGAGGCTCTAAAGAGTCCAGTTTCCTGCCTATTTAGGTATGTCGGATTTTTTCTTTGCTTTTTACTTTCCTCCATTTTTTACCTTCAAAAGGTATTTCATCATCCCAGTAAGGAAGAGTGTTGAGTTTGGTCTGGTGCTGGGTGCCATTCCAATCCAAGAATGACTGCCCAGCTCCAACTTCATATGCAGGCACTTGTGGTTCCATTGGGAAAGGGCTTTGCACTGGGAAGAAGCATCAGGGGCAGAAAGAACTGTAAAAGTATTGCATGTTCAAAACAAAAAAAATCACCCTGAACTAACAGAGAGAAGCACAGAGCAAATACACTTGCTGGGAGTGAACTACTTCCTACCCAAATGGTCTTCCTACAAGGGTACAGGCTAGGGAAGAGAATAAAGAGGTAAGCACCAAGAAGCTGAACCAGCCCACAGTAGAAGGAGGCACATCAGGACACAAGACACTATTCCCTGCTCTCCTTGTCCTGTCTCAGCCTTTGTCTGCTTGACTGACATGCTGAACTCTTTGAATTTTACTATTCTGTGTGGAGGCAGGGGAAGTGTGCGGGGATGAAAGCCTCAACTACTTCAGCAATTTCTAGGACACCACAACAGCAGCTAGATGTTGGCTGACTAGTGAGAAGGCAGGTGTCTTCACCCATCACAATCCACTTCATGCTTTCCCTCATCAGACCCTTCCCATCACCTACATCTCAACTGTGGGACAGCATATCACCCAGAAGACCAGTGAGGAGCAGAGACAGACCCAGCTCTGCTCAACACCATGGATGCTGCTGGAAGGGATGCTCAGGCTGAAAGTCAAACAACTCTCAAAAACAAAAGGAAGGAAGGAAGCCTGCCCAGAAGGAGTGGGAAATGCTCAGATTCTGACATTGAAGCTAACAGAAAGGTATGGGAGCCAGCTCATTAGCCATTGGGGGCAGGAGCAAATCTTGTGGAGCAGCAGACCAGTTCTATCTGCCACGTCCAGGCTTTTTGCTGAAGTGCCTAACACATCAGGAGAATGGCCCCATGGCCCTTTGCTGTGATCAGGCCTCGCCCTTCCAGTGCTCTAACAGCTCAGCCCCCCCTTGGGTCCCCACTCCTAACACTCCCTGTTGTGTCCATTTGTGCTGCTCTGGCCAGCTCCTGTCCATCCTGCACTAGCCTCCCCATCAGCCTCCCTCCACTCCTGTTCATTACTCACGCTCGACAGCTCGCCAGTGCCCTCTGAGTCACTGCCCAGAACCTGCTAGTTCTTTTCTTTCCCTGTAATTTATTTACATCATGAAAAACAATTAAGTTTCAAAAAGTCTTATTTGTCCCAGAGATCTGGTTTTATCTTCCCCGGCATCACCCTTCATTTGTTCCTGCCATTGCTTCATTTTTCCTCACTCTTTTGTCCAAGGCAAGCTTGGCTGTATGGGAGCCAAGGGGCTAACAAAGTTGGGACTAGGGCCCTGTAGCCCCAGCCTCTCCAAGCCAATGGCTCTGCTCCCATCCTCCCACCTAAGAGGATGGGATTCCAATGACCCACACAACAATAAATAACCAGGGAGATTTTTTTTTTTTTAAATTTTATTTTAACCACTCAGAAGGAAGACTTGCTGGTTAAATCATTGCTAACTCTCAACCTCCTCAATATTTCTTTGCTAATAGACTTCAGGTTTAATTGAAGGATCTTCTCTGGACTCTGTCTAAGGCACCATTTTCTCTTTAACCCCACTGCTCACAGCCTCACAAAAGCCAATCCATTAAGGGTCTTCATTAGTTTGAGCACCAGCCAACCACCCAAGCGGCAAAGGTCAAACACAGTCACCTGTCACAACATGGCAGTAAAACTACTAATTGTATGGGAACAAATGAGATAAAAAGATGGTACTATTATGCTATTTGATTTATTTTGTTTCCAAAGAGTAATTTAAGTCTAATTTACTTCGCAAGCTATAGAGTAGGCCTGTGTGGATACAGATACTTGTGTGAGCAAATGTGGGTGTGTACATGTGCCCGTATGTGTGTCCTTCTCTCATGCAAGTGTATACACGTGTGCACATATAGGGGTCTGAAATGGAGGTCTAGGGAACCATAAAGCCATGGCACCATAAAGACTTTAATTTAACCCTTCATGCAGGCAGACTTCATGTCATACAGAGACGGCTCTGAAGTAGTGGCACAGAATCACACCAGTCTTACTGCTGTCAGCTCAGTTGCCCATGCAGCATTCCTCAGCACCCCCACTGCAATGGCAACTGCCAAGGCAGCCAGCACAGGGTTCCATTTTGGAATGGCATTTGCTTTGGAAACCTTTCTCTTTCTCTTTTTTTTTGTGCTCGGGAGGAGAAAATGGCCCACATGCCCTCTGGTGGACAAATGCCATTCAGCAGCCCGAGGATCCAAATGGAAAGATGGAAGTGGCCATATTTGTAGGCACAAAAAGAAGTTGTCTCCACAAGAGGTTTTTGAAAGCTTGCTTTCTCTTCAGCTTGTCCTGGCAGTCACGTTCTCAGCACGTCTATGACTGGCAACTGAAAAAATCTGGGCTTTCTGAGGCACAAAAAACACAGCCCAACCTCACTTCTTCATTGCAGGTGCCAAAACATTGTGGCCATCTTCACCAACAATTCCCTTTACTGAACATAGGTGTCATTTTTCCTGGAAGAAGACATAAGCAGTACTTCTCCTGGAATAAAGACCTTCTTATTCAAACACAGAACCCCATCTCAGACCGTGTAGTCACCCTTCAGCACTGCAGACCAAACATCTGGCAGGATCAGGACAGAAGTTCCTATGACACTTAAAAGACACTTAACAGTGATCATTGATTTGGTTTTGAATACAGATCTCCAAGGATTGTCTGAGTAGAGGTGAAATGTTCAGGGGCTTTTCAAAGAACAGATCTCTCCATGCTCATGCATAAGAGACACTGTTTTTTACTACTACTTCTTTGTAGTTAGGATCAATTTTTTTTTCAGGGAAATTAATGGAAGAGAGCAAGGGACCACAAGATCTTGCAGCGTACAAATGTGGGGAGACAGGGACACATGACCACCTTACAACAATAAGATAGCATCCTCCTGTATAACCAACAGTATGGTATGATACACGGTGAAACTTCATGAGTAGAGTTGTTGGGAGAGTGGGACTATTTCCACAAGGGGAATAATGCTTTTCTTTGAAGTTTTTTTACCATCTCTGTTCACTGGGGAGTCATGTAGATCGTCACAATCAATACTTCGTATTACGTGTTGTACAGCAAATAAACACAATGAAAGAGGAAAAATATCCACTGGAAACATTATGAACGCTATTTTCAAATGCCTATTTGCACATGCAAGCCCTTCAGCTACAACAAACCAAACTGAACAGAGCTAGCGAAAGCTAAGACTAGGAATAACAAATGGGCAGATGGTTCCTGGGTGAGCAGGAAAGAATACGGGGAAGATGAAAGCAGATAACTGCGTGGCCACTTCCAGTGCACATAGCAGCAGGGAATACATGGCTGAAAATACAGCACTGATATTGGTAAGGTCTGGCTGGAGGGGGATGAAAGTGGTAAGAGTATTTCTGCACACTTCTGGCTCATTGGCTCTGTTGGCCCAGTATGACCCAGCCATTCAGCTATGGCTACCTCTCAAGGAAGAGCCAGGGTCACGCCTGTCAAGCTCAGTCAAACATGTCCTTGTGTTCATTCCAGCAAACAGGTTAGCAAGACTTAATTTGGTCTTGGTGTTACAGGAGATCACATAGGCATCTGTGAAATGTGAAAAGCAAGACATGACACCCTGCTCCTAGTGCTCCCAGAGTCCAGAGATCTTCTTGTCC